>NW_028327804.1:3232898-3348194 GCF_031878675.1 Megascapheus bottae | reverse complement strand
TGACCTGAGAGGGGAGATGCAGAGGCTGGCCTGGTTCCTGCAGTGCTTGTTTATGCCATAAATGTGAGAAAACTCACCTAAAGAGACCCCCCCCAATTTCATAATGCAAAGCTACTTTACCTAAAGCAATACTTTATAGTCTTTGGTGAGACAGATTTAACCTATGGGGAGACATTTTATCTTGGTTATAAAAAAATTCTGCCTTTTTCCTTTCTTTCTTGTAAGATTGTTTTACTAAGATCTAAAGAATAATTTTGAGTAAAAGTTGCCAGTAGATTCAGAAATATCATATAGAATTGTTCCAAAATCATTATGAACTGTCCTATTTTCTCAGAAATTGCCTCTAGGAAACATAAAAAGGAAGAGAGCTCTGGCAGGTTTTGAAATTTCTCTAGCCACTTCAAATGAAGAAGTCATACTTTATTATATAGTAAGATAATTATTGGCTTGTATAAAATAGTTAATTGTAGAAGCCACACTATAAAATTAATTGTTTTAAGGAGAAATTGTGTATCATTTTTCCCACAGGAATTATTTTTAAAAAGGCCACTGTGTATTCAAATCTCATGTTTTAGTTACAATTTAAATTGTGGGAGTCTATCTCTCCAGGTCCTGTCGATATCAGGGAGGTGTTCTATATATCATCCATTGGAAATAGTCAAGGAAAATACAAAATGATTCCAAGATCTATTGCAAGAGTGCACTGATGGTTTCAGTCCATAGTCATGCAAGATAAATGCCTATGTGAACACAGTCACTCAAAGCCTGTTAGGTCTTTTTTAGTACAACTTTGTGAACTCATACATTTCAATAGGCAACATCACAGTATCTATTACAGTGCAGAAAACAAAATAACAAGGAAATATAAAAATGTAATATTTTCCTCATTCCTTTTGAAATACAATTTAAAACTTAAAAGCAAACCTCTTGATTTCAAAACAAATATTAAACTGGATACGGTGGCTCATGTCTGTAATTATATCTACTCAAGAGTCTGAGATGTGAGGACCATGGTTCAAAGCAAACATGGGCACTAAACTTCATGAGACTCTTTTCTCCAATTAACCACCAGAAAACTGGCAGTGGTGTTGTGGCTCAAGGAGTAGGGTGGTAGCCTTGAGCTGAAGAGCTCAGGGACAGCTCCTGAGTTCATCTCACTACCAGAAAAAATAACAACAAACATCAAATATCACTCTTTTTCTTCCGTGACAGCCAAAAATATGTCCTACAGAATCATTCATATTATAGTCATTACCATTATTTGTTTATAGTATAAATTAATATGATCCACTGTAGTGCTTCCATATTTCATAAAATGAATTACTAATTGTACCTTAGAAGGCAAAAATATTTTCTCAGGTAGAACCTATTGGACTAAGTTCAAAACAAATGAAATGATTGTAACTGTGATTTAATAATACATATTATTAATTTAATATAATTCATTTTATTTTTCCTTAAATAAATGAACTATATAGCTTGTGGGAGAGGAAGTTGGGAGGGACACAACTAGGAGAAACTTAGCAAAGGCACATTGCTCTTCAAAAAGTAATGTACCTCACTCCTTAGTGAGGTACACCACTCTGTACATCTCCATTACAATAATTTTTTTAAAAAAATAGAAAGTGAGGGCCGGGAGTTTGGCCTAGAGGTTAAAGTGCTTGCCTAGCATGCATGAAAACCCGGGTTCGATTCCTCGGTACCACATACATAGAAAAAAGCCAGAAGTGGTGCTGAGGCTCAAGTGGTAGAGCTCTAGCCTTGAGAAAGTCCAAGGACAGTGCTCAGGCCCTGAGCTCAAGCCCAGGACTGACAAAAAAATAGAAAAGTGATATGAAAGCAAAGATACTGAAGGAGGCAAAGGTCTATTTGGAAAATAGAATGAAGCCAGTTTCCTGGTAATTCACTGAACAAAGCAGAGAGGAGCAGAACCTAATTTCCTGCGTGAGAGGAGCCAATAAGTAGCAGGCATGCAGTTACTTCAGGGCTTAAAGACTCAAGAATTGGGGAGAGAATTCACTAGAGAATGCTGAAAACAAATGGAGCAAGGTGGTGTACAGACCATGGAAGCAGAAATGATTGAATGTGTGGAAAAGATAAGTTACCCTCTCCCCTCCACCCATTCAACCATACTGCTGCCCATTTCCTTCACTGGAAGAGGAAAAAGACTCATTTCTAACCTAATACACCTAGGGGTTCAGAAAATTGGGACCTTAGATCACCCAAAGGCAGATTTTTAGGTATTGTTCTCACTATGTGTTATAATCTCTATGTTAGTCTCCTCTTAATTGTACATTTTCCTCTGTGCACAGTTTTAAATTGTACCCTACTGTCCCTTTTCCTATTTTCATTCACTTGTAATAAGATTTATTACTTAAGTCTAGTAAAAGATTAACAACCATAAATTACCATAAACCAATATACATTTTTTGCTTTCTTGACTAAGTTCAGGGTGTTTACCTTTTCAGTTGAAAGAAGCATTATATTCAAAAGTCAGTATGAAATATTTCAAAAGGCCAACACAATTCTATCTGTGCAAAGACAGCTTGAAAAGGAAGTACTTGGGGCTGAGAGCATGGCCTAGTGATAGAGTGCGCATGCCTAGCATGCACAAAGCTCTAGTTCGATTCCGTGGTACCACATACATAGAAAAAAGCCAGAAGCTTGCTGTGGCTCAAGTTGGTAGAGTGCTTGCCTAGAGGATAGAAGTCAGTTTCTGAGTTCACGCTCCAGGATTGGCAAAAAAATAAAAATAAAAAAAATAAAAAAGTAAGGAAGTATTGTTTTTTTTTAGCTTGAAGAGAAGCTATTCTATGCCAGATAATTAATTCTATATGAAATCAATTCTCATTCTTTTTTTTGCCAGTCCTGGGCTTGAGCTCAGGGCCTGAACACTGTCCTTGGACTTTCTCAAGGCTAGATCTCTACCACTTGAGCCTCAGCACCATTTCTGACTTTTTTCTATGTATGTGGTACCGAGGAATCAAACCCAGGTATTAATGCATGCTAGGCAAGCACTCTACCACTAGGTCAAACTCCCAGCCCTCAATTCTCATTCTTATTCATAAAGTCTATACCCACAGAGTGTTGTTATTACAGGGATGTTGGGGTATTACTTCAATATAATCAGTTCCCTCAGAGGGACATTTGCAACATTGCTTCCTTATGCAAGATTGCAAGCAGCCTATCCTGTTCTCTTGAGCATTCCTAGCCGCATGAATTTTGTCTCTCCATTGCACACTAATTTCCTTTCCTTTGACCCTATATTTGTGGCCACCTCATTAGAGCATTCATCGTGGATTCCGTCTTGTGACTGGGCTTTGCTTACCTAGATTTGGAGTTTGATTTAGATCTAGAGTTTTGATTTGATCTAGACCTTTCAGTTGATTGCATCTATAAAATCAATTTATCCATTTTTGTTTCATCTATGCAATTCCTTGATGTAAAGATGCCACTGATCCAAAGAATAAGAACATAAAGAATAGCAGCAGAAGAGCCAATCACAAGGTTACATGTTTTACAACAAAGCATCTTTATTCAGCTTCTGGAGAAAATAAATATTAGGTGCAAAATACCCCATATTATCTCTTTTCTCCAGTAGGGAAGTATTTCTCTTGTAACTATTATTCCTGATTCAAACAAGTTCAATGTTTATATTTGGTTTATCTGAGCTTCTTCGTTTTTTGTGTGTTAAAAATAAGTAACACAAAGATTTGCAATAGAGCAAAACCTTGATATGGAAGGCCATATAGTATGACAGTAAATGAAAGGACCTCTAAGGTACAGAAACAAAAGCCATATAATGAATGATTGTTGTTCTTGATGTACTATGTTATCTCTCATCTCTTTTGCTGTCCCTTGGTTATCTCATATTGTTACAGTATCTCACTTTGTTACCTGATTTATCAGATATATTTGTATTTGGTTATTTGAAATTGGATAGGGAAGGGGGGAAAACAAGATGAGTGGTGGGGTTAGGGGGGAGGGAAATGTGGACCAAGACATGCGAAAGGGTATCAATGTATGTGAATTAATGCACCTTCTATCTGGCAAATATCATGTAACCCTTCTATTAATTACAATAAAAATATATGAAAAAATAAAATAAAAATAAGTAACACAATTATATTCTATAAATTTTCTTTCATGCTTATTTCCATATATTCCTTCTTCTCTTCACATGTTGTAGCCTCATGGTAGTTTCTAATGTTTCATAATATAATTTTTTGATACCACCACAGAATCACAAATTAAACCCTTCTCTTCTAACACCGTCAACTTCTGTTGTATAATTTAATCCAAGGTATAGCTTCTAAACCAAATAGAAATTAGAACTTTAGTTGCTGTATGTCTTGGTTTTTATCTTGATGCCTTTGAATATGTCTCCCACCTGTCATAGTCTCAAATTTTCATTATTTTCTAATTCTATAAACTATCCATGCTTGGATTCTAAATTAAAAAATTATAAGCATGAGTTATCTAGTTATAGTTATTTCTTGTGAGTCACCTTTCCTTGTTGCTGTATCTCTTTAAAACTAGCCATTAAGTCAATTTTCTTAAAATTTATGTATTGAGTGTGGAAATTAACTGATATAATCTGATATGGTTAACATATTAAAGAGTTTTTTCATATATACTAGAAATTTCTAACAAACCAATTCAAGATAAGGCCATTAAGTGAAACAGAAAAATGTAGAAGTGATTGGTAAATATTACAAAGTTACTGTTTAACAGATGCGAATTCTTTAAAATTGAAAATTCTACTCGATAAGTTGGTCAATCAACTCTAGCACATACTACATACAGCTCAAGAGGGAAAAAGCCCTACTATATCATTCTGGAGAAATGATTTTTTGTTACTTTAAAATGTTTTATTTTTGTCAATCATGGGGCTTACACTCAGGCCTCTGCACTGTTCCTGAGCTTTTATTTTGCTCAAGGCTAGTACTCTACCACTCTGAGTTAAATGGAGAAATGATTTTGTCACTGATTACTGATAGATACCATAACCAACATATGACTAGTGTCCCTGAACAGACAGACAACAGGAGCAGAAAAGGTAATTAAATAAACAAGTAAACATCTATAAAATACACCAGGTAACAAAGTGGGATATTGTAACAACATGATATTAACCAAAAGGCAACACAAGAGAAGAGAGAAAAACATAATACATAAAGATTAACAGTCACTTATAATTAAGCTCTTGTTTCCATGTCCTAGAGGTTTACTTGTTTATTTGCAATAGGAGGGGAAAAATGAGGGGAGGAGGTTGGGGGAGAGAAATGGGGACAAAAACACAAAAGGGGATATCAATGTGTGAGAAGTAATGCACCTTCTATCTGGCAACTATAACTGTAAGCCCTCTATATATTGAAATTAAAAATAGTTTAGAAAAAGGTAATTTAATGAATTCTCACTTGAGCGTTGGGATAATGCATAAGTTGTATGCCATAACACTGGTCTTAACTCCACCAAACTAAAATATGGCCAGATCTTAATACACAATTTTTATTTACTACATCTTACACAAGTATACTGATTACATATTAAACTTAATATTCAAAGCAGAATTGTAAGAAAAACATTCTAAATATCCTAATTTTAATGATTGTAAAAATAAGATATACCACATCAAATATATAGTTAAGCTGGGAGTTTGGCCTAGTGGTAGCGTGCTTGCCTAGCATACATGAAGACCTGGGTTTGATTCCTCCATACCACATACATAGAAAAAAGCTGGAAATTGTGCTGAGGCTCAAGTGGTAGAGCTCTCATTGTGAGAAAGTCCAAGGACAGTGCTCAGGCCCTGAGCTCAAGCCCAGGACTGGCAAAAAAATACAGTTAATATGTGAAATCTGATCCAATAAATAATACACATTATTATATATGCAATCTCTTTCCTTTTCCACAAATACTGAAAAGAAACATGACACACCCTACTGCTTGTGCCAAAAAGAACAAATTATATTGGTGATATTTTTCATATCCAAGTAGGCAAAAAGTTTATTCTCTAACATCTAAGTATATCTTAAAAACATTTTATTACCTTTTATGCTCATCTTTGCCTATTCTTAGCATTGAAAATATCCACACTGTCATTCCTTTCCTATTATAAAAATGTATATGCATGTGTGTGTGGCTGTGTGTGTGTGTGTGTGTGTGTGTGTGTGTGTGTGTGTAAAATCCAAGTGCAGATTAGGTCCAAATGAGCTGAGATCCTAAGTGCCTTACAGCAGAAATATTAAGTAATGACTCCCTTTTGTGGACTTCTGTGACATCATTATTGATATGAATCTGCTCCTGGGAGCGATGTCTGTGGAATAAAACATCGTGTAATGGATTCTTGTTTACCACATAAGCTTTACTCTCTCATAGATTATTTCCTGTTATGTCTTTCCAAAAATGGAAGTCAACCTCAGTTTTTAATTTGAAAAAAAAAGTAAAATTAAGTTTTAGTTTTCCCTGTATTTAAAATATGTGATTTCACCAGTGACGTTAGTATATACTTTCATATTTCTGTAATAGAGTTCTTCAGAATATGAGAGGTTGAAAGAGATACCAGAAGTTATATTGTGGGGTTTTGTTCACATAATTATACAGACAAAGTATTTCCACTTTTTAAGCTAGAAAATCAGGACAGTCTTGGAAGAATTGCAGTTTACTCACAATATCTTAAAACTAGGAAATACAGTGTTGCAAGATCTTAAATACGAAGGTTCTGAAAGGGTGAGAGTAGAAATAGATGGTTGTTTTAGATTAAGGTACTCCTTAATATGAGAGAGAGAAGGAGATGGAGAGGTATGGGGAAAGAGAAAGAGAGAGAGAGAGAGAGAGAGAGAGAGAGAGAGAGAGAGAGAGAGAGAGAGAGAGAGACAGACAGAGAGAGAGACAGAGACAGAGAGAGACAGAGACAGAGAGAGACAGAGAGGGAGAGAGAGAGACAGAGACAGAGACAGAGAGGGAGGGACAGAGAGAGACAGAGAGACAGAGAGACAGAGAGAGACAGAGAGAGACAGAGAGAGACAGAGACAGAGAGAGACAGAGAGAGACAGAGAGGGAGAGAGAGAGACAGAGACAGAGACAGAGAGAGAGACAGAGACAGAGAGAGACAGAGAGACAGAGAGACAGAGAGAGACAGAGAGGGAGGGAGGGAGAGTGAGAGAGACAGAGAGAGAGAGGGAGGGAGGAAGAAGAAGAGGGAGAGGGAGAGGGAGGGAGGGAGAGACAGAGAGAGACAGAGAGAGAGAGAAAGAGAGACAGAGACAGAGAGAGAGAAAGAGAGAGCGACAGAGACAGAGAGAGAGACAGAGAGAGACAGAGAGGGAGGGAGGGAGAGGGAGAGGGAAGGAGGGAGAGGGAAGGAGAGGAGAGAGAGAGAGAGAGAGAGAGAGAGAGAGAGAGAGAGAGAGAGAGAGAGAGAGAGAGAGTGAGAGGTATAAAACCATCTGTTTTGTAGTTCTTCTTACCTTCCCTCTCTTGGAAAACTTCTGAATATAAAATAGTTAAGTTTATATCAAATTAACCATCACTTTTCATCCTAACCATAGTATCAAATCAGAACGCTGCCATCAGGTATTGTTCCCAAAGGCATGCCAAAGTAATGAAACACCAATGACACGGGAAAGTCAATGGTCCTAAAGCTACCACTCACAAAGCACAAGTCCGTGACATATAGAAATAGGTGCTCAGTCTGTATTTGTTTAGTAAATGATGTACATGTGGCAAGTATGTTTCAAAATTTCACATGAGGATGTTTTACTACATAAATTTTTTTTCCTTTCACAGGTAAAAAAAATCAAGAAAATGTTAAAGAAGAATAGCATTATAGCTTCTTTAGGCATTTCTGTTTCTAATGCTACTAAAATCATTCCCTTTTTAGGAGAGATTTTGAAATACTTATTGTACAAACCCAACAGTAATACCAGTAATACCAGTAATATTTCACTGTACTTAACTTTTAACTGTTTATACCTTTTGGCAATGAATTCTTTAATGATAGGAATCTATTTTTATTTTTCTTAACTTTTGAATTCACACAGCTTGATATAGAAAATATATGTTCTGGTAGATAAACTTGAACTGATGAGAAGTTGAGAAACTTCTGATGCATAACCTGTACTTTCTATGCTCAAACCAAAGAAAACTTATGAACATTAAAACAGTTTAGTCTCTGATAGTTGAATTAGTTGAAAGTAAACATCTATTATTTCTATTATTTGTAAAGAAAAAGGAGGACAAGGAGGAGGAGTGAAGAGGAAGAAGGAGGAGGAGTAGGAGCAGGAGATGGAGAAAGAGGAGGTGGGGGGAGGGGGAGTTCTCTGTGTCAAATATATTGTTTTTGTTTTTGTGTTTTTTGTTTTTTGTTTTTTTTGGCAGTCCTGGGGCTTTCTCAAGGCAAGAGCCACACTTGAGCCACTCGAGCCACAGCAGCATGTCCAGGTTTTTCTGGGTATGTGGTACCGAGGAATCGAGCCCAGGTCTTCACGCGTGCTAAGCAGTCAATGTACCACTAAGCCACACTTCCGGGCCATGCGCCCAATATCTTTAGAGAAAGTTGCATAAATTCTAATACCAAATTTGAGGGATAGACACATTTCTTAGTGAGTTTACTTAAAATCTGACAAAAAGTACAAGATTTTAATATACATAATGCACATTGTTAATTTTGTGTCCTTGCATCTGGCAAAATGATAGCCATTGTAAGGGAGCACATCATAAATTGATACCATAAAATACACGTATACAAGATGAAATGATATGTATGCAATATCAGTTCTAAAAAGTTTTCTTTTTGTGTTTTCTCATCAGAATTCTTCGTTTTGAGTATCAACATTTTAAAATTTATTTCCTATTTGTAACTCAAACTTTTGTCTTCTAGTATGCCTAAGAAAATGTTGTCTGTTTGTGTCAGCTTTGTTATGTGAAAAGTTTGATGTTTGCGGAGTGAACACAAAAGTTGAAATGTTTTATGCTTCATTCATCTTCACTCAAGGACCCAGTCATATTTCATACAAAATCAAAGCCTGCTCTGTAGCTCCTCAATACAGAGCACAATAGAACCTCATCCAGTTAAGGCCTTATAATGTTCCCTTGTAGAAAACGTCTATCCTGTAGATTTTTATATAAGAGCTATATTATATTAAGCATGTTTAGGTTCATACATTTCAAAAATGATCACAAAGGACAGCATTAGAAACACCATGAAAAATATGCTTACATAAGCATTCACAAATGATGCCACAAATCATATTTTTTGCAGTTGAAAATGATAAACTACCTAACATTAGTAGAAAACATGAAAATATATCTTGGGACTTTGAAATAAAGGCCCTTTCAAATAAATAGAAGAGTTTTCTATTGAATTTATAAAACTGTCCTATTGAATTTATAAAACTGTCTATTGAATTTATGAAACTGTGCTGGATTCTGCTAACTTTCTGTTAAAACATTTAAGGATTCATTAAAATATTTGAAGATTCATTACTGAAAAGGAGAAAAATGCAGTTTCGAAATGCTTTTCCTCAGTTGTCTTGAAGATAAAAATATACAAATTTGATGTCTCTCAAATGAAAATACTGTTTTCAGCAAATGCATTATTTGAAGTGTAATGAATCACTTTGAAATTATTTTAAAAATAATTGGATAAAGATCTGTTAAAACTTAGATTGAAATATGCTAATAGAGAATGTTTAATAATAATTTTTGAGTTTTTTTCTAAGTCTTACAGATTTTGATCTCTATAATATAAAACATTTTCGATCTAAAACTACTAGATTACAGAACATTATAATTACTTTAAATTCATGTAGAGTGTAGATTTAAGTGGAAATAGCATCCATATATTTTGACAGCATTCTATCATATGAAATATTGAGAATGGTTTGAAATAGTACCTTAAAATGCAATAGAAGCAAAATGTCCCCTTAAAAATGTTAACAAAAATGTGACCCAGAAGACCAGTTCTATTAAATGTATTATGGGGGACTTCAGAAAAATGAGTGAGAGTCATTGGGAAGAAACAAGAAGTTACAATTAATGGCTTAGAGAATGGTAAAAGCAGAAATTCAAGTCCTTTGTCAGGAACATAGTAGAGTTTGCCAGATTTAAGGTTTTCAGTTTAATATTTTTTTTACATTTTTTAATATTTTTATTTTATTGTAAACGTGATTTAGAGGAGATATTTACATAAGTAAGGCAATGAGTACACTTATTTTCAGTATTACTCCCTCCCTCATTTTCTTCTGCCTTCATTTCCTCCTAACTTCCCTTCTCTGTCTCCACCCTCAGTTGTACAGTTCATTTTAGTACTTAAGAAAACAGCAATACACTGGTATGAGAGTATAGTCTATCATAGAGCTAGTTTTCAATAGTGTTTAAAATTGTGAATAATAAATCATAAAATATATTTGTGGAACTACTTTTCATTGTAAAGTCATGCCAAGGTTGTTTAGACTTATCAATTCTACTCCCTTCTATTAGATGAACCTCCATTTCAGAGGAAATGTAGGATGATAAAATATCCTAGCTTTCTTAATGTAGAAGCTTGAAACTGATTCATTTCTGTCGTTGTTGTTTGTCTCATGGTATTGGCATTGAAACTGAAGTGTTAGCATTTTCTAGAAGCCCATCAGTCAGTTCTAGAAACAAAACCATTGATAGAAAATAAAAAAAGTCTACACATACTCCAAGCTCCATCTATCACTGAAATCTTCTAAAATGACAGCCCCTCTTATTTTTCTCAAAGTCTGTTAAGCTTAAAGAAGGCACATGTCACAGAATTTAAATTATCACATCGAGGAAGTGGAATTTTGAGGGGAGTTCTCCAAGAGAGATAACTGAAATGACCATTTGACTGAGAAATAGGAGGTATGTTTATTCGGTAGAAATAGTGGAGGAATTCCATAGTCATAACCCAAGTGTTATTCTCACAGTTTATCAAAATAGGACTATATTATGTGTGACTGATCAACAAAGGTAAACAAACAGTATCAAATCATTATGACCCTATTATGGTCTCCAGACTTTTTCATTTCAGCCGTAATCATCAGGGTATTTTCCATGTTAATTTAATTTCTCCTTAAAGTGTGAGCTTAGAAATGATTGATTTTCTGGTCGTCATTACATAATCAGTTTTTAACCATACTTTCATTGTCAAGGTGAAAGAATAAAATTTTCTTCTTCTTTATTAATGAAATGATTAATAACCATGAGTGTCATAATGTCTTCCATGTAGCCATTACCAGAATATGTGGTGGCATAACATTCATTTCAGTATGTCAGTTTTTGAATACTCTAATATGCAACTGAAAAGTTATTAGAAAATTCATATTGTGCTTCCAACTAATAATTATATGAACTTCATAAAAATTTCATTAAACCAAGTCTGTTCCAAGCAGTAGTGTAAGTACTAAGATACATATTACTGCAAGGACTGAACTATGTTAGGTGTTAAATATAAACATTGAAGTCCATTTCAAATAGAACACAGCCCAAAGCCCATAACTGGAGGCATATATGAAGATTAATTCATGGGTCGGGAGTTTGGTCTAGTGGTAGAGTGCTTGCCTAGACCCGGGTTTGATTCCTCGTTACCCCACATACATAGCAAAAAGCCAGAAGTGGTACTGAGGCTCTAGTAGATAGAGTGCTAGCCTTGAGAAAGTCCAAGGACAGTGCTCAAGCCCTGAGCTCAAGCCCAGGACTGGTGAAAACAAAAGATTAATTGAATGTGGTATTATCCATAGAAAGTTCAGTTTTTATTAATCAAATTTTAATTATCTTTTTGATGGTTTATACTTCAGAAATAGTTGGTTTCATTCTTAACCTGTTTAACCTTTGCAAGTTTCTGCTTTTATTATTTTTGTTTAACTTTATTACTCTTAGGAAAGAAAGGTGACTTATCTTTTATCAGTCATCATAAAGATCACAAAGGACAAAAGAAGAGTTTAACAAATTGATGATTTAATTTAATATGATTTACATATTTGGGACTTGCAGTAAGGAAATCTATCAAACTCGAGAGGATCTGACTATTTGATGATGAGGAAGAATGGTGATGTAGAAATACACTTGGAAGAAAGTATATGACCTAAATATTGAGAACTCTGTAAGGTCTTTCTGAAACTTCTTGGAGTCTCTGTGCTTCCTATGAAGGCCTCTTGGGTGAGTCTTAAAGGAAGAGGAAAGAAAATGGTTGTTTTCTATATTTATGACTTGCTTAAGCAAGGAGATATTTTAAGATCTTTGGCTTTCTTGGAGAAAAGAAATTATAATTTCCAGTAATTCACTTCAGAAAAGAAAGAAAAAAAGCTAGTCATAGGACAAGAGTTTTTCAGGGAGACATTGCTTTTAAGGCATTTTCCAGTAATCTTCAAAAGAATATTCAGCATATCAATGCAGCCCATTTTGGAATATCACCTTCTAACCCTCAGTATTAATCTTGTACATTAACGAGTAAGTGGTAATGTAAAAGATAATTAATGACAATACTGTGCATTTCAAATATCTTAATTAGCCCTTCATATAAAATGTAACTAGTCATATAGAGTCCTTCAAAATTCAAGCATAGTTTATTATTTTATGCAGAGATTAGCTTTATACAATTTGAATATGATTGTTTAAACAACAGAGCAGGATATTGTAATTTCCCAGGAAATTGTGAATCTGACTGACTTCTGCAGCCTATGAACATAATGCATTATTTTAACTGTACCAAAAAGCCTTAAGCTGTTCATTTATACAAGGTATAAGACATGTCTTAGCACTCGAATATTCTGTCATAAACTGGAAAAAGTGATTATTACTATTTAAAGTATAAATCTCTCATAGTCTTATGAATATGCATCTTAGACTATGGATTTTAATGAATTTTATTTAGGTACAATTAGTTCTTCTATTTAGGTAAAAATTATCAGTATGATACATATTAAGTACATTTTCTACCTATTTTAATAGAGGGATTTAAAGACTAGTCTATGGAAAGGCAGAAATAAAGAAGAAAAGAAAAAAGAAAGAAGGAAAGAAAGAGAAAGAAAGAAAGAAATCAAGCAAGAAAGAAAAGAATCAGTAGGTTTCATCATACAATTTCTATCCTTATATTGTGAGACATGAAATCACATTTGACCTATTTGTTAAAATAACATTTTGAGAATCACCAGTAAAAGAAAAAGAAAAAAAGAGAAAAAAGGGAAAGAATGGTGTCCTGCCTGTTATTGTAGAATTCCAGTTGCTTGGGGCTCATATATACTCATAGTGGGTACTAAGGAAATAGAAGTAATTACAAGCATTCGATCAGATTTATAAATCATGATGTGGCAAGCACTCTGGTTTACTTTGATGTTTTCTTTAAGTGAATGCAATCTCAATGGCAGCTGATATCCCCCAAACTGCTCTTGTAAATGGTTATTGCATTTGAACTCTGAAGACAGAGAAGCATTTGTATTCTCTGATGGGCTTTTGTCTTTGAAATGCCCTTCTCTTTTAAGCCAATGGAACGTCATTCTTCATTCACATGAGGAAAAAAGAGCCAAAACAATAGTATATTTTAAAAGCTTTAAGAAAGTACCTTCCAAATATCCTTGTATAAACAGCAGATACACATTTTTTTCTCTAGTGTTTGCTGGTGGAATGTACATAAGTCAGTTTTAGGATGATGCTTTCTGTTATTTCCCTGTGGTTAGCCTTATTATTTAGTATTAATTATCTTTGGTCTACGTACTTCCTCCTATTTCTTTCTTATTCATGGTTCAAAACTTTGAACAAAGATGACATAGTACCTCTTCTAATTTTTACTAACCTCATGCCTTTGTTGTTTATTTGATGATGTTAAGTTTTTCTGTTCAAATGTTAAAAGAAAAATAAAATTTATAATTGTAGTGTTTTGTTTCTATCTAAACTTGAGTAACTATAGTCCTACAAGATTTTTTTACTAACAACACACACACATATGCATAGAAAATATATGTCTAAAATAAGTCTAAAGCCTGAAAGTAACTTCATGCTCTTAATTGTTTGAATAGAAAAGTATAAATACACTTCTAATTCTTAATTTTCAAAATTTACTTACCCAAAATAGGATTTGTTGTTAATGATGGAAGTATAGAATTCTTTTACTGTCACTGTTATTTAAAATATTTTTCTATACAGGCAGATGTTAAGGGCCTCTAAACTCTTATGGATTATAAATACAAATCACCATCTTATCAGAGGTACGCACCACCTCTCAAGCTCCAATTGCTTTGGCCAAGTCTTTGCCAGCAGTCATGATGGTGCGGAAGGTGGAAGGGCTCCCTCCTAATGCCGTTCTGACAGCAGAAGTGGAGACTTCTCCTTGGAGGTACTCACAAATTGCTGGATTGTCTGGTTCTGTGAATCTGGCAGGTCCATGCACGTCTGGGTGTCGGCTTTGGGCTTGCGCAGGCTCTATGGGGCTCTGTCTGCAGCCGACAGGTCTGCACCACCGAGAAGTGCTGTCTGCTCCGTGGCTGGTGGGGCTCCACACTGTCTTCTCGCACTGGTGTTCTGACTTTTTCCTCTCTGACTGAGATCTCTGTGGCGCTAAAGCTTACTTAGGATCAATTTTTGCTACAGAACTGTCCCCTAGACTGCCAGAACTTGTATCTTGTTGGGAGCTCAGAACAACTGGCACTGAACCACTGCCATCTTCTGTCGATATCCTCCTCATTGAAGTAATTTCTATAGTAATACTCAATGTAATTCCAGGAAAGAAATACGGATTCAGTTCAGATCTTCTGTCACATGACCATTCTCATTAGTCATGTAAGGTCGGCTTTGTTCCACTAGCATGTGCTTTATATCTGAAGCCATGCACAGAATTTCTTTCTGGTCTTAACATGATGAGGCAAAGATGCAACCTAGGAGACCTGCACTGGAAGCCAAGGTAGAATATCTACACAATTACCATGATCTTCTCCTTGATGCTATGATATACTGGCAGAAAATTAGCTCAAACCCTGGAGAACACCAGCATGCTGAATGTTAGGAACTTGGCTTCATTGAAAGCATCAGGTAGGTTCCTGGCAAGGAAAGCTACAACAAAGCTGGCCAGGGCCAGTAAGCAAAGGTATCCCAGAACACAATAGAAGGCAGTAAAGGAAACTTCATTGTACATGATGAGGAAGTGGCCGTATTCATAGTGTGCATCTGTGTCAATGACGGGAGGAGAGGCTGTGACCCAGAATCCAGAGATTGTCACCTGGATAAGGGTGGGGAGGGGAATAATGAAATTTAGAGCCCCTGATAACAACAGCCACTTTATTCTTTTTCCTGGATAAGTGAACTTGAATGCTAGGACCACAGTCATAGTTTTTACCAGCAATGTGGATATTGCTAAGGTGAACACAATTTGAAATGCGATCTGCTGCAGGATGCAGGTGATTGTGTTGGGAATGGCCAATAAACAACAAGGAGCAGAGGTAAAAGAAGATAAGGGAGATGAGCAGGATGTAGCTGAGAGGCCGGTTATTGGCCTTAATGATTGGAGTGTTGTGGTGTTTCACTAAAACTCTTAGAAAAATAGAAGTGAGAATAGAGGAGCAAACAGCCATACAGTCCAGGGCCAGCCCCAAAGATTCTCCATGAGCCAGGAAACTTACAGATTTTAGGAGGCAACGGTTCTCTCTGTGTTGGCATATTGATTATCTGGACACCTCACACATTGCTCCATATCTACTGAGGAGTATGAATTATCATTAGTCTGTGTTCCATATTTTCCTTTCTTCAAAGAAATTTGGCTATCACCACTTAGAGGTCAATTTAACATGTCAGTATTTATGATGACAAATGCAAGATTTCTCAGATACTTCAAGAAATATCTACTATTCTATTTCTATCTCTCTCTACCACCATAATTCATCTTCAATCCTGTTTTCTATTTTTTCAGTGTTAAGAAACCTTTCTGGATCTTTGTTAAGTGAATACATAAGTAAGAATGCAAGCAGACAAGCACATGGACAAGCAGAAACGTAGGGAAACACTGTCAGTTTGGGTGCTGTCAAAGGAAGAGAGACACACCATGCTCTATTTTTTACATTCTGAATGCAACTGCTTTTTACCTTTAGTTTTTATCATACATAGTGATATTGTGATAGTTTTACAATTTCTAATACGTTAATAATAATTATTACAATTTATGATGATACAATATTAATGTTCTTTACTGTATACACAATTCAGTGAACACCATTCAAAATTATGGATACTAAAACTGATACTTTCCTATGCTTTTGGCTAACATTAATAGAAGCCTTTTAGTCCTTCCTTGGTCTTTGTACTTTATATTTTTTACCTCAAGTACTGGAGAACAAGAATCAAAGAACTCTCTGTAGTCATGTTACATATGCATAACACTTGTATCTACTTTGTTAAGTAAACTCAGCTTTCTGATCACTTGCTCTGTGGAAACAGCAGTTGTAAGCAGTGGGAATAAAATTTTATGGGTTTTACTGTAATTGAAACCTAATTTAGAAAAACATGGAGACACTATACTAAATAATATTTCACATTATTTTTGATAGAGGTTCAACTCAACTTACTGATTAGAGAGGCAAGAATTTCTCGAAATAAACATCTATACATTCAAACCCCACAGTCTGTGTTATTTCAAAAAGCAGTTTTCGCAAGTGCCAGTGGCTCATGCCTTATCATGGCGACTTAGGAAGCTGTTATCAAGATCTCAGTTTGAATTCAGTGGGGCAGGAAATTCTGTGAGTATGATTTCCCATTAATCACCTAAAGGGCTGTAAGTAGAATTATGGCTCAAGTGTTAGAATATTAACCTTGAGTAAAAAAGACTAGGGGAGGAGGACGGCGCTCAGGTGGTGTGGGAGCCAGCGGGGACGTTTGCGGGTGACACCCGGATGCCCGCCGGAAGTGGGACCGTGGAGCGAGCACCGCTGGAGCTCTAGGCTAGAGGGCCCCTGGGCTGCGGGAGGACGATGAGGAGAGTGGTGGGTGCGGGGCGAGGCTGCTGCATGGAGCCTGGTTTCAAGGCTGCTGCAGGCTGGTCTGTAACAGGTCATAGGTGGAGAGCAAACCTGCACTGTAGTACTGGTTCTGCTGCAACTGAAGCAAGTAAAGATGGTCACGAACCTGCCTTCCAGTCTTCATTATAAAGAGAATGCGGAGCCACAGGAAATTTCATTCAGTTGTATCACATTGTTCTTGGTCAGAACATAGTAGTTTACCCAGGGGTGTTGGGACTGTGCTGTTTGTTTCCTGCCTCTTCTGCCTGGAGCACTGGGAGATGGCCCTCAGCTTCAGCTGGGAAAACATGGAGATGGAAGTGTCTGGAAGTTTCCTACAGAGAGCTACAATGGAAAAGTCCTGGATGTTCTGGAACTTCATTGAAAGATGGCTGATAGCCTTGGCTTCGTGGTCTTGGGCTCTGTGCCGTATTTCTCTCTTACCTTTAATAGTTACATTCCATCTGCATGGCAGCATCATCTTGCTCTTGTTAATATTCCTGTCCATAGCAGGTATTCTGTATAAGTTCCAGGATGTGTTGCTTTACTTCCCAGAATAGCCTTTCTCCTCGTGCCTGTATGTTCCCAAGCCCACCGGCATTCCCACAAGAACATTTTTCATCAGAACCAAAGATGAGGTGCGTCTGAACCTATTTTGTTACGATACACTGGAGACAGCTCCCCCTACTCGCCAACCATCACCTACTTCCACGGGAACGCAGGCAACGTAGGGCACAGACTGCCAAACGCACTGCTTATGTTGGTAAACCTCGGCTTGTCAACCTTCTGCTTGTCGATTACCGAGGCTATGGGAAAATGAGGGTGAGGCCAGTGAGGAAGGACTCTATTTAGACTCGGAAGGCGTGCTGGACTATGTGATGAGGAGGCCCGACCTTGACAAGATGAAAGTTTTCCTCTTTGGCCGTTCCTTGGGGGGGGGGGCGTGAGTGGCCATTCATCTGGCTTCTGAAAATTCACACAGGATTTCAGCCATCATGGTGGAGAACACTTTTTTAAGCTACCGCACATGGCCAGCACGTTGTTCTCATTCTTCCCAATGCATTACCTTCCTTTATGTTGCTACAAAAATAAGTTTCTGTCCTACTGAAAAATCTCTCAGTGCAGAATGCCTTCACTCTTCATCTCTGGACTCTCTGACCAGTTGATTCCACCAGTAATGATGAAGCAGCTCTATGAGCTGTCCCCCTCTTGGACTAAGAGGTTAGCCATATTCCCAGAGGGAACACATAATGACACCAGGCAGTTCCAAGGCTATTTCACCGCACTGCAGCAGTTCATCAAAGAGGTGGTGAAGAGCCATTCTCTAGAGGAGATGACAAAAACTGCATCCAACGTCACCATCATATAGTGTCCCCGTTTCTGATGAATGCACTGTTTTAATTTGTGCAGAATAATAAAGAATGTTCCTTTCTAGAAGTGTGTCATGTCTGTACTTGTCTGAAGAGTGACATTAAATTTTGAAAGGACCTCAGTGCTCCTTTATGATCATCCAAATAGTTTAGTTTGTACGTTTGAGGAACTGTAATTCTTGGGTTATTTCATACAAAACTTTCTATGTGCTTTGTATCCATAACTTTAGTTTAATATGCCAGTATAGTAGAGATTATTCAAAAGTTTCTTGTTGCATAAATGGTATGATCTGTGTTCCACTTAAGGTATGATGGAGGTAGGAGAACAAGAAGCCGTTGGGTGTTATTCTTTAATAATTGCTGGGACAATCATGGTAGCAAACTTAGTTCTGTAACTGCATTTTTCACTTTAAAAGTTAAAATGAAATGCATGATGGTATTTTACTCCTTGACTTAATGTAGCATTTTTAATGTAAATAAAATAGCGCTGGACATCTACCAATGTATATGGTTACCTGGGTTATATCTATTTTTATGTAAACTCTATTTTGTTTTTGGCAAAAAGTGAAAATGAAGACTCTGTTCAGGTTGCCCTTGGATTTTTGCTCTGGTAAAGGATGAGATCCAGTTTCTTTTTATGAATAAATGGGACCTGTTTTCCAGTATACATGTACTGTGTTTTTGTTAGGCACAGTCTGGATCGTGGCCTGTAGAAATACAGACCTTTATTGTGGCTCTTTGTGCATAGTTAAACTTTTTTAATGTTTGTAATTTTTGTGGCAAAATGTTTTCGCTTCTGTTAATTTTGTAAGTCTACAGCTGAACTACTAACGGTAGTCACAATGAAGATTAGAACTTAACTAACGTTACACGATTGTACATACTATTTTATCAAATTCCCACATTCAGAAGCAAGGTACCGTTTCTTAGGATTTTTTTCACAGGATATTGCTCTACTACATCAGCCACATGCCTCCTATTTCGCTTTTTGAAAATAAAAGTTACAAAAGGAAAAACATGTTGGCTTAATATTTTAGGTGATGTGAAATATAATTAAATCAAGAGACTATTTTAGGAAACCTTATTTATTTCTAGTTTTTTATTACCTGGACTGAAAAAAAAATCCCAAGCCTTCTGACATAGAACATATTACTACATTAACAGTTAAATGGCAGTAGGTGAGAAGTAGTATTTAGACACATAGAAAAGGAAGCCCCTTGAAACTTGCAAGACTTCCTTTAACAAAATATAAGCTACGAGCGAATGGTATGACAGGCTATTGTAAGTGGTCTTCAAACATTAGACATATTTGTGTTCTGCACCTTCTTCTATCAGCTTGAGCACAGAATATTTCAGCTTTATTTATTGGCTTTCTTCAAGCAGCTAGAGTGGAAAAAATAGGAGTCAGTAATCTTCACCTTAATTTAAAGCCTTTCCATGGAGATAGGGCTACAGATACTTTGCCAAGTAGAATTCTTTTTTTTTTCATTTTCTTTTTTTTGTTTTTTTTAATTTTTTTATTGTAATTAGTAAAAGGGTTACATGATATTTGCCAGATAGAAGGTGCATTAATTCACATACATTGATACCCTTTCACATGTCTTGGTACCCGTTTCCCTCCCCCCCAAACTCCCACCCGTCTTGGTTTTCCCCCCTTCCCGATCAAATTTCAAATATCCAAATACAAATAAATTCAATATATCAGATGACAAAGTGAGATACTATACCAATATGAGATAACCAAGGGACAGCAAAGGAGATGAGAGTCAACAAAGTACATTAAGGAAAACAATCATTCATTATATGGCTTTTGTTTCACTATCCTGGAGGTCCATTCAATTAGCTTCACACTATATGTCCCTATGTATCAAGATTTTGCTCTATTGCAAATCTCTGCTAGTAGAGCCCAAGGTTTCTACTGATTATGACAAATGAGGGAAACCATTGAGCCTAAGTTCCTTTGAGTCTGGCTTACTTCACTTAATATGATTTTTTCTAAGTCTTTCCATTTCCTAACAAATGGGGCGATGTCATTCTTTCTGACAGCAACATAGAATTCCATTGTGTACAAATACCACAACTTGTTGATCCACTCATCAACTGAGGGACATACAGGTTGGTTCCATATCTTTGCTATGGTGAATAGTGCTGCAATGAACATTGTTGTGCTAGTGGGTTTAGTATGTCCTTGTTTCTGGGTGGTTGGGTAAATGCCAAGTAGTGGAATTGCTGGGTCATAGGGGAGTTCTATGTTTAGCCTTTTGAGGCACTGCCACACTGCTTTCCATAGTGGTTGAACGAGTTTGCACTCCCACCAACAGTGTAGTAGTGATCCCTCCTGGCCACATCCCCTCCAGCATCTGTTGTCATTCGTTTTCCTGATCTTGGCCATTCTAGCTGGAGTGAGGTGGAATCTTAGAGTTGTTTTGATTTGCATTTCTTTTATGACCAGAGGTGTTGAGCATTTCTTCATGTGTCTATAGGCCATTTTTGTTTCTTCTTCAGAGAAGACTCTCTTTAAGTCTTTGGCCCATTTTTAATGGGATGGTTGTTACTTTGGAGGTTACTTTTGGAGTGATGCAATTTTTTGAGTTGTGGATATATTTTAGATATGAGGCCTTTGTCCGTTGTTTGGTTGGTGAAGATCTTATCCCACTCTGTAGGCTTCCTGATTAGTTTACTAGCTATGTCCTTTGCCTTACAAAAGCTCTGCAGTTTAATGCAGTCCCACTTATCCAGCCTTTCTCTGATTTGTTGTGATTCTTGGTCCTTATTAAGAAAGTTTCGACCTGTGCCAAGGAGGCCTAGTGTGTCTCCTATTCCTTCCTGTAGAGTTTTCAGTGTGTCAGCTTTTACCTCCAGGTCTTTGATCCATTTGGAGTTAATTCTAGTGCAAGGTGACAAAGAAGGATCCAGCTTCAGTTTTCTGCAGGTGCTTAACCAGTTCTGCCAGCACAACTTGTTGAAGAGGCTGTCTTTCTTCCATTCTATTTTTTGGCTCCCTTGTCAAAGATTAGGTGGCCATAAGTCTGTGGTTTAATATCTGGGTCCTCAGTTTTATTCCATTGGTCTTCAGGCCTGTTCCTGTGCCAGTACGAAGCTGTTTTGAGAATTATAGCTCTGTAATAGAGTCTAAAGTTTGGAATTGAAATTCCTCCAGCGCTGTTCTTTCTGCTAAGAAGTGTTTTTGCTATACGGGGTCTTTTATTATACCATATGAAATTTTGGATTGCCTCTTCTATTTCATTAAAGAATGACATTGGGATGTTGATAGGTATTGCATTGAATTTGTAGATAGCTCTTGGCAAGATTGTCATTTTCACAATGTTGATTCTTCCAATCCAGGAGCATGGGAGGTTTTTCCATTTCCTTAGTTCTGCTTTAATTTCCTTTTTTAGGGTTTTAAAGTTTTCGTCAAAAAGGTCCTTGACATTCTTAGTTAAGCTGATTCCTAGGTACTTTATTTTCTTTGAGGCTATTGTTAAAGGAGTTTCTTTCCTGATTATTGCCTCGTTCCTCTCACTGTTGGCATAAAGGAAGGCAGTTGATTTTTGAGGGTTGATTTTATAGCCTGCTACTCTTCCAAAGCTTTGAGTCAGCTCAAGGAGCTTGGGAGTAGAGTCTGTAGGATTCTTTAAATACTTTAAATATGCTTG
This sequence comes from Megascapheus bottae, assembly GCF_031878675.1. Taxonomy (NCBI): domain Eukaryota; kingdom Metazoa; phylum Chordata; class Mammalia; order Rodentia; family Geomyidae; genus Megascapheus; species Megascapheus bottae. The sequence goes on along the minus strand of NW_028327804.1, from coordinate 3,326,183 downwards.
CTTTGTGCCTTATTGCACGGGCTAGGAGTTCTAGTACTATGTTAAAGAGTAATGCAGAGAGTGGGCATCCTTGTCTCGTTCCTGATTTTAAAGGGAATGGCTTTAGATTTTCACCAGTAAGTGTAACATTAGCAGTAGGTTTCTCATACACAGCCTTTATTACATTGAGGAATGTTCCATGGATTCCTAGTTTCTCCAGACCTTTTGTTGGATCTTGTCAAATGCCTTTTCTGTGTCTATTGAAACAATCATGTGATTTTTGTCCTTGCTCCTGTTGATGTGTTGAATTATATTAATTGATTTGCATATGTTGAACCAGCTTTGCCTTCCTGTGATGAATCCAGTTTGATCATAGTGTATAATTTTTTTGATGAATTGTTGTAGACGGTTGGCCAATATTTTGTTGAGAAGTTTTGCATCGATGTTCATCAAAGATATAGGTCTATAGTTCTCTTTCTTTGATGAATCTCTGTCTGGTTTGGGGATGAGGGTTATACTGGCTTCATAGAATGAGTTTGGTAAGGAACCTTCATTTTCAATTTCGTTGAAGATCTTGAGGAGTATTGGTGTGAGCTCTGCTTTGAAGACCTTATAGAATTCAGCTGTGAATCCATCTAGCCCTGGGCTTTTCTTAGGTGGAAGTTCTCTAATTGCCATTTCTATTTCAGAGCTTGAAATAGGCCTGTTGAGTTGGCTTAGTTCTTCTTGGTTCAGTGTGGGCATGTTAATATTGCCTAGGAATTCATCCATTTCATCTAGATTCTCAAATTTGTTGGCATAAAGTTTTGAGAAGTATTCCCTCATGATATTCTGGATCTTGGTAATTTCTGTCGTGATATTACCATTTTCATCTGCGATTTTGTTTATTTCGATATGCTCTCTTCTTTTTTTGGTAAGATTTGCTAAGGGCTTGTCAATTTTGTTAATTCTTTCAAAGAACCAAATCCTTGTTTTGTTGATTCTTTCTATAGTTTTTTTGGATTCCAAATCATTTAATTCTGCTTTGATTTTAATTATTTGCTTTCTTCTACTGGGATTAGGGTTGGTTTGTTGCTCTTTTTCCAGGAGCTTAAGGTGGGACATTAACTTGTTGGTTTGCAATTTTTCCAACTTGTTGTTATAGGCACTCAGCGCTATAAATTTTCCTCTGAGTACTGCCTTTGCTGTGTCCCAAAGGAGTTGGTATTTTGTGTGCTCCTTACTGTTAAATTTCATAAACTGTTGTATTTCTGTTCTGATCTCTTCGATGACCCATTGGTGATTCAACAATGTGTTGTTCAGTCTCCATGAGTTACAGGGTTTTCGTTGGTGGAGGTGTGTGTTCAGTTCCAATTTGATGCCTTTATGGTCTGAGAGTGTGCATGGAATAATTTCTGTGTTTCTGAATCTGTCCAGGTTTGTTTAATGGCCTAAGATGTGATCTATTTTGGAAAATGTTCCATGTGCTGCTGAGAAAAACGTATATTGTGTTGTTGCTGGGTGGAATATTCTGCAGATGTCTGTTAGATCTAGTTGGTCTATATAGTTGTTCAGTTCTAAGGCTTCTCTGTTGAGTTTTTGCCTTGTTGATCTGTCCATAGATGAAAGTGGTTTGTTAAAGTCACCGACAATCACTGTATTTCGATCTATGTATGGTTTCAGTGTAAGTAAAGTTTCCTTGATGAAGTTTGGAACTCCGGGATTGGGTGTGTAAATATTTAGGATCATTATATCTTCCTGGAGGAAAGATCCCTTTAGTAGTATGGAGTAACCTTCTTTGTCTTTTCTTACTAATTTTGGTTTGAAGTCTATTTTATCTGATATGAGGATGGCAACTCCAGCCTGTTTATGGAGGCCGTTAGCTTGATAGAGTTTATTCCAACCTCTCACTTTCAAAAGATGCTTGTTTTTTTGGGTAAGATGTGTCTCTTGAAGACAGCAGAACTATGGCTCTTACTTTTTGATCCAACTAGCCAGCCTATGCCGTTTAATTGGAGACTTGAGTCCATTGATATTGAGAGTTAGGATTGAGAGATATTTATTAGGTCCTACCATTTTTAAAAGCTTTTATTTGGGCCTGTGTCTTGACAGTTCTTGTGGTCCTTAGGTGGTATGCTGTTTAGGTGCCATTTCTTTCCCTATATTGCATTTATTTTGGTTTTCTATGTATAGAACATCTTTCAGAATTCTCTGTAGTGTTGGTTTTGTTGCGACATATTGTTGCAGCTTTTCCCTGGAATGGAATGTTTTTATTGTTCCCTCAGTTATGAATGAGAGCTTTGCTGGGTACAGTATTCTTGGTTGGTAGTTATTTGACTTAAGGGCATGACATATACGCTTCCAGTCACTTTCTGTGGCTGTCCGCGGCTTTGGGCGAGAGGTGGGGGAGGGGTCCTCGCGTTCTGAATTCTTTGAGAAAGTTGGATGTGAGCTTTATCTGGATTTCTTTTCAGGTTTGAGTCCTTCTTCGTTGCTTTTTGAGTTTGTTGTTGTGGATTTCTTTAGATAGTTGGCTCGTGGGACTCCCTGGTTCTCTCTTTTTGTCAGAGAAACTAGGCAGCGTCCCTATTGTCTCGGCGCCATCTTCCTTCCACTGCCAAGTAGAATTCTTAACATTCACTTTATGCCAATGTTTAGAAAGAGATTATATAAAGTGTGATTTCTAAAGAATGGTTTTCTATAAATTATTGTAAATGTCCTGTTTTTTAAAAGTGTTGAAAACTCATTATGAAAGGTGTATTTTCTATGTATAAATTCACCACAATTAAAGGCTACTTTTTATCTTGTCAAGAAAAAAAGGCTAGGGACAGTGCCTAGGCACAAAACATACAAACACACAAACACACACACACACACACACATACACACACACACACGAAGAAACAATATCATAAAGAAAGAAATCTGTTTTTTCCTACCATCGTAATTTAGAACCATTTTATCGAGTTAAATGAATTGAGGAAAGTGTGGAGCGATGGAGAACAATTGCGTAGGACAGATGTTTACCTGTCACATCAGGAACTTCATTCTCTGGGATGCAATCAAAACAACAGGCAGCCTTTCCCTTCTGTGGTGATTTCCTGAATCCAGATTTACAACTCTCACTGCAAACTGAATGAGGTATCTGAGAAAAAGAAAGGAAGAAAGTTATCAGTAGCTACTTAGACTTTTACCTAGAAATTTCACATGTTCATTGTTGTGAAATAATTCAACTGTGAATCGTAATACTTCATGACTGTCTTATCAGTGCATTAAATTCTGCTATAGATTCCAAAATAAAAATTCCATATGACTTGTATACTACAGTCTTGACATTCAGCCTGTTGAACTATTGAGAAATGTGGAGCTTTTAAAGATAATGGATAATAATGAAAGAGTAAGTTTTTCTGGCCAACACTATGAAACTTCCTTAAGTTCATGTCATTATGTGTTGTGTCTTTCTCATATTTGAAATATTGAAGGTCTATGAGGAAGAACCCAAATTGAAGTTTCCAAAGCATGCTCTGAATCACCTACATCACTTGTATAGTGATATATGTACCCTAGGCCCTTCATATCTTTCTTTATGCTTCTCAGTTACCATGTGATGAGATTGTTCTTTTTTGGACAAGAAATCTAACAAGCACTCTAGATACTACCCAGGTAATTGCAGCCACAAAGACAAGCTCTGTAATTATCAGTATCTTCCCCCACAAATACACACCAGGCAGTAGGAAATGAATTTTATTTCTGGTCCTCTGCTCGGCTCTATGTACAGATGAGACATTGTTAGGATAGATTCAAAGTAAGAAAATCCTATGATCTTCATTAAGAAAGACTTCATTAGTGTCTGTGAATTGATGCTCCACAAAGGTCTACTAATTGATAAGCTTTAGGAATTATTGAGAATAAGCCTCTCACGTTATTCAGATGTTTCAAATACTATGGATATCGTGGTTATATTCTAGACCTGAAAACTTGCTTTCTGACCTCACAAAGTATAAACATTAGATTATGGCAACAAAAAGAATAGAACTCCTATTTGCCTACACCTGGAATGCATGAGACTTGGCATGTCTCCTAAGAGGTCTGTTGTCTTCATGTATTTGTCTGCTGAAGCAGTCACAAGATAGCCCTTTGATTTAACTATTCAGGTCAACATTAGAAATTTCATTATTGTGTGCTTTAAGTATTAAAAATTGTCTTGTTTGAAGTGGCATCACATATAAATACAAATCTATGTCCCATGCTAGCTAAAAATGCAAAGGTGGAAGGTGATTCCAAGTGACTCCTCATCTGCCCAATGAATTGCCACATTTGCTGGATTTGGAAGTCATACAGTGGCACTGATTTATAATCTAATTCTGAAATCAGTGTCTGTGCTTTGAGTGGATGAAATTGTAAAGTCTGGACTTTGAATGTGTGTATGATAATGGTGGCCACTGCTTTCCCTATGGACATATGTGATGGGACTATGTGGTTGTCATCCAATGCCCTCATCAACACATTCTGCCATGAACAGTCAAGGAAAACATCAATATGCCCTTCTGTTGAGGAGGTCTTCCATTTTTTTCCATATATTTTTTATTGTAATTAATAGAAGGGATACATGATATTTGTCAGATAGATGGTGCATTAATTCCCATACACTGATACTCTTTCACATGTCTTGGTCCCCATTTCCCTCCCCCCATCCCGACCCCTCATCTTATTTTCCCCTGTTCCCTATCCAATTTCAGATAACCAAATACAAATATATCCGATATATCAGGTAACAAAATGAGATAGTGTAACAATATGAGATAACCAAGGGACAGCAAAAGTGATGAGAGATAACATAGTACCTTAAGAACAACAATCATTCATTATATGGCTTATGTTTACATCATATTTTAAATGACAAGTTTAACAAACAAGTGTTCAAGGAGTGAATCTCTAATTACAATCTCTGGGACTTACTATTTAGAACTTAATCAAAATTAGGCTAAGGGTTTGTATGTCATAGAAACATATCAATTTATGAAATAAAACATTATGTCTATAGATTCATAGGTTTATATGTCTATATAGTTATGTTTGTATTTCCATTACCATGTCCATAGCTTTGGGTATGAAGTTATTGAGTCCTCGCTCTTGTACTCTTTGGATTTAATACCCACATATTAAGGATACCATGTGCCTTTACTTCCTTAGGTCTTGACTTGTCTCACTCAACATGATTCACTCTAGATTCAGCCCTTCCCTGCGAATGCCATTATTTTATCTTGTCTGTTGGCTATGTAGAATTCCATTGTGTATATATACTACATTTTCTGTATCCATTCATGTACAGTAGGGCATCTGGATTGTTTCCATCGCCTCTCTATTGTGAATAGTTCAGAGATGAACATAGCTGAGCAGGTGTCTTTATAATATCCTGCGTCATGCTGTTCAGGATAGATGCCCAGAAGTGGTATGGCGGGATAATAGGGAAGGTCTATTTTCAGTTCTTTAAGAAATCTCCACACTGCTTTCCAGAGTGGCTGAACCAGTCTACATTCCCACCAGCAGTGTAGTAGGGTTCCTTTTTCTCCATAACCCCACCAGCAATGGTTATTGTCTGAGTTCAAAATCTTGGCCGTTCTTGTTGGGGTAAGGTGGTATCTTAGAGTTGTTTTTATTTGCATATCCTTTATGACCATAGATGATGAACATTTTCTCAAATGTTTTTCTGACATTTTAATCTCTTCTTCTGATAGGTCTCTCTTTAGTTCCCTTGCCCATTTAGTGAATGGTTTATTGAGTTTTCAGGGATTACTTTCTTGAGTTCCCTGTAGATACTAGATATTAAGCATTTGTCAGATGTATTGTTGGTGAATATCTTTTCCCAGTTGCTTGGCTGTCTCTCTACTTTTGCAACTATGTTTTTACCTGTACACAAACTTTTTATTTTGGGGTAGTCCCATTTATCGAGTCTCTCTCCAATCTGTTGTGACCCTGGGATTCTGTTCAGGAATCTGTTGCCTGTGCCTATGCTTTCAAGTGTCTCTCCTATTTTATCATGTAGTAGTTTCATAGTTTCTGGTGTGACATTGAGGTCTCTGAAGCACTTTGAGTTAATGCTTCTGCACGGCGAAAGGCTAGGGTTCAATTTTTATTTTTCTGCATGTGGCTGCCCAGTTTTGCCAGTTTTGTTTGTTCCATTGTATATCTTTGCCTCCTTTGTCAAATACAGGTTGCCTATAGGTATGTGGTTCTATTTCTGGCTCTTCTATTCTGTTCCACTGATCTTCTGGTCTGCTTTTGTGACAGTACCAAGCAGTTTTTGTTATTATGGCTCTAGAGTAGAGTTTGAGGTCTGGTATTGTAATACCACCAGCATTGCTCTTTTTGCCTAGAATTGTTTTGGTATTCTAGGTCTTTTCTTGTTCCATATGAATCTTTGGATTATATCTTCAATTTCCGTAAAGAATGTCTTTGCGATTTTGATGGGGATTGCAATGAATTTGTATATCAATTTTGGCAGTATAGCCATTTTTACTATGTTGATTCTCCCTAGCCATGAGCATGGGATGCCTTTCCATTTCCTAGTGTCCTCTTAATTTCTTTCATTGGGCTTTTATAGTTTTCATTGAATAATTTCTTTACATGTTTGGTTAAGTATAATCCTAAGTATCTTATTCTTTTGGGTGCTATTGTGAATATGATCATTTTCTTGACTTGGCCTTCTGTTTGTGTATTGTTGGTGTACAAGCAGGCTACTGACCTCTGAAGATTGATTTTGAATCCTGCCACTTTGCTAAAGTGGTTTATTAATTCTAGTAGTTTGGGAGTGGAGTTTGTTGGATCACTCAAGTAGAGGATCATGTCGTCTGCGAATAAGGATAGTTTAATTTCTTCTTTCCCTATGTGGATCCCTTTGATGTCCTTTTCTTGCCTTATTGCTCTGGCTAAGGGTTCCAGCACTATATTGAAGGGAAGTGGAGAGAGTGGGCACCCCTGCCTAGTTCCTGATTTTAAGGTGAATGGTTCCAGTCATTCACCATTTGTATAATACTGGTTGTAGATTTTTCATATATGGCTTTCACTATTTTGAGGATTGTACCTCTTATTCCTATTTTTTCTAGTGCTTTCAACATGAATGGATGTTGTATTTTGTCAAATGCCTTCTCCGCGTCCAGAGAAATTATCATATGATTCTTATCCTTAACTGTATTGATATGATGTATTACATTGATTGATTTGCGAATGTTAAACAAGCCTTGCATTTGTGGGATGAAGCCCACTTAATCATAGTGTATGATTTTTTAAATTTGTTTCTGGATTCTGTTGGGTAATATTTTATTGAGGAGTTTTGCATCTGTGTTCATTAGAAAGATAGGTCTGTAGTTTTCTTTTTTTGGTTGTGTCTTTCCCTGGTTTGGGGATGAGAGTAATATTAGCTTAATAAAATCAGTTTGGTATTGCTCCTTCTGTTTCTATTTCTCGGAAGAGTTTCAAGAGTATAGGTGTTCTTTCATTTTTAAACGTCTTGTAAAATTCCTCATTGAATCCATCTGGACTTGGGCTTTTATTGGTTGGCATTTCCCTGATTGCTTACACAATTTTGTTGTAAGAAATTGGTTTGTTGAATTTGTTTACCTCATCGTTGTTCAGTGTGGGTAGTCTATATTTATTTAAGAAATCATCCATTTCTACTAGATTTTCTTCTTTCTTTGAAAATAGGCCCTGGTAGTACCTATTCATTATGGACTGGATTTCTTGGGAATCAGTTGTTATTGTTCCCATGGGGTCTCTAATCTTGTTTATTTCAGTCCCCCCCTTTCCTTTTTTTTGATTGATCTTGCCAAGGATCTGTCTATTTTGTTGACTCTTTCAAAGAACCATCTTTTTGATTTATCAGTTTTGTGTATAGCAGGTCTTATTTCAATCTCTGAAATTTCTTATTTTATTTTTGTTATTTCTGTCCTTCTAGTTGTTTTAGAATTACCTTTTTCTTGCTCCTGTAGGTGTTCCAGTTTTTTGTTAGGTTATTTACATGCTCTTCTTCTGTCTTTTTAATATGCTCTCCTAGTGCGATAAATTTGCCTCTTAGAACTGCCTTTGCTGTGTCCCATAAGTTCCTTTGTGATGTTTCTTGATTGTCATTACATTCAAGGAAGTTTTTAATTTCATTTCTGATCTGATTTGTTACCCAGGACTTATTCAGAAGTGTGTTGTTCAGTTTCCAAGTGATTGAATGTTTTTTGAGTTTGACTGCATTGTTCAGAATTAGTCTGACTCCACTGTGGTCTGATAGGATGCATGGGATTATATCAGACCTCTTGTATCTGCTTAAGTTTTCTTTATGAACTATTATATGATCTATTTTGGAATGTGTTCCATGTGTTGCTGAGAAAAATGTAAAAAGTTTCACCTTTGGCTGGAAGACTCTGTGTATATCTGTTAAGCCCAGCTGGGCTATGGTGTCATTTAATTCGATGGTGTCTTGGCTTAATTTTTGTTGAGTTGACCTGTCATTTGTTGAGAGTGGTGTATTGAGGTCTCCCACAATGATTGTGTTTGAGTCTATCTTGTTCTGTAATTCTAAAAGAGTTTGTTTGACGAATTTGGGTGCTCTAGTGTAGGGGCAGTAGATGTTTATAACTGTAATATTATGGGCATGGATTGTACCCTTTACTAATATATAATGGCCATCTCTATCTTTATGTACTGATTTTACTGAGAAGTTAATTTTGTCGGAGATTAAGCTTGCTATTCCTGATTTTTTGCATGGTGCATTGGAGTGGAAAATTCATTTCCATCCTTTCACTTGGAATTTGTTTCTGTCTTTAGTAGTGTGGTGGGTCTCTGGGAGGCAACATATAGATGGGTGGTCTTTCTTAATCCAGTGTGCTGCTCTGTGTCTTTTGATTGGATTGTTCAGCCCGTTCACATTTAGGGAGATTATGGAGAAGTGGTCAGTGTCCATTGTCATTATTTATTTTTATTTCTAGGTTTCTTTCTCTCTGTTTTTTTCCCCTTTTGTGTTTAGTGAATTGTATATGTTTGCTTCTTAATGGGGGTTCTTGATGTTCTACAATTTGTTCTCGATTAAGCTTTATAAATTTATACTCAGGAGTATTGTCACAAAGATGGAAACTTGTGAAAGCAAGCTTTCTGTTTGATTATACATCAACATTCCCAAACTTACTGGTCCTTTCCACCCAAGACTTAAAAATAAGAAAATTTTTGAAGTTGGATAGACTTAAGTGTACAGTGGTGGGCCATAAATGAGAAAGAGGGGCATAAATTTCAATTTTTTGCTTACTTCTGTGTAATTGAAATTATGATGATTTTATCAAACCCACCTCGTACTTCCTAAGGCCCACTCTATCCTATCTTCTGATAATGACAGCTGATGACCATGTGGGGCATATGGAAAAAACTTTCCTATTTTCACTTTAAGTTGAAGACCTTCGGGAAGATTCTAAATATTGGAAATATCATACTCTGCCTTTAATTTCCTTTCTTCAACCAAAATATCATTGTTTCCAGCAGGATTGTGAAACTGGATACTCTTTAAGAAAGGGTTCAACTAAAAGATATTCATCATTTATGGTGAATTAAAATCTAAGTGTTATGGCAGAAATCCTGAATTAAAGCATTTGTTTGTCGTTATTACCTACTTCATAAATCCACAGTAAAAAAGACACCACACTAAATGAAATAGAACGAAATAAACCCTTTAGAAAACTAAAGCATGATAACTTTTCTGAATCCTATTTATTCAGCAGAGGATTACAAGGATTGTTTTAAAGAAAAATTACTTCCACATAAATAGTCAAGAATAAGGTGCTTATTACTTGCCCAACTACAATTTACTAGAATCAATAATTTAGGAATGTGTACAATGTTTTGATTTACTAAATCGGTAAAACCTAAACTGTTATTAAGCCAGGTGCAGTGTCTCATGCCTGTAATCCTAGCTATTTGCTAGGCTGAGATCTGAGAATTAAGGTTCAAAGCTATCCCAGGTATAAAAGAACCTGAGACTCTTATCTCCAATTAACCTAGAAAATGGGAAGTGGGGCTTGGCTGAAGGCTACGGTGGTAGACTTGAGCTGAAGAGCTCAGAGGAAATGCCCTGGCCCAGGGGTAGGTTGGTAGCCTTGAGCTAAAGAGCTCAGGGACAGTATCAAGGGTGAGTTAAAGCTCCATGACCTACAAAAATTAATATAAAATAAACTGTAATTACCTTAGGCTTATTAAAGTCATATAATTCCAGATTATATTTGCAAATAATATTACACAAACTCAAAGACTACAACCAGATACCTAATTTAGAAAATAATAGCTGTGAGCATACTTATTCATTTGAAACACAAAAATTAAATGGAATGTACAGTAATTTCTTTGTTGTTAATATTTAAGTGCATATGAACACAAGTTAGGAGTACCTTCAAATATTTAAACAAATAAAAGTATTTTTGCCAGTTGCAATTGTCTCACACTTGTATAATCCTAGCTACTCAAGAAACTAAAATATGAGAATTGCAATTTGAAGCCAACCCAGTCAGAAAAGTCCCCTTGAGACTCAAATTTCTGAGGAACTACTCAAAAACTGGTAGTGAAAGCTGTGGCACAAAATGGTAGTGCTCTAGCCTTGAGGAAAAAGAGCTCAGGGAAAGTATCCAGAGTTCAAGCCCCAAAAATATCCAAGAAAAAATAAAGAAAAGCTTTACAAAAATGATCTGAAAGTACTACATTTAATTCTCTATAAAATCCCCTTACAGAATGTTGAGGAAAAGTTTGAACCAATACAAACATGATACTCACTAGTTCTATGCTAGCAATGAAGTTTATGATTTGGCAGAAGGACAGTAGGAATGGGAGAAAAGGGGTAAATGAGGGTGGGGTAATAATGTTAAAAATAAACGTACTAATACATGATCTTTATAATAAAAATTTAAAACTAAAAATAAAGCATAAATTAAAAGCTAAATTATTTACCAGAAAAAAACAGACCAGAAATAAACAAAAAAAATGTGATTCTGCTATTCCAACAAAGGGAATTACCTGTGTAGGGGAAGGCACCATCCCTTTCCCATTACTCATCAGTGTCACTTCTGTTTGATCAACAAATTTCTCATGGAGGGCATGGGCCACAGCATACACAGCATTGTATATGTTATAAATTTCTTCAGACATGGCCATGTCAAAAATATGCCTCAGCAACCATTCTAAGGAAGGATCATGAAGACAATTCTCCCATGTTACACAGTCTGGCTCAGAAACTGAACAATTAAGTGAGAGAAACCACAGCCTTGCAAGATAAAAGTCCTAGGGAATTTTGAAGGGTTAACTGTCCTGGCAAAATCTGCGAATCCAGTAATATCTTCATGATGGTGCGAAAAAATGAGAGGTAATTGAAATGAGCCTACCATGAAATACCTCCTTCTGATGGTTAAATTGTGCTGTGAGTTTACAATACATTAAAAATTGCTCAATATACATCAATAAGTCTAGATGGGGTCACTTTCACTATGAACAATAAATACATTGGATAATGATTTGTGAATCTGGTTATAAATTCCTATAAGGGAAAATATGTTTGACATAACAGTATTTGGGATCAGTAGCTCAAAGGCTACACATACTGTGTTATTGTCCATCTCTTCTCTCAGTTCAGAAAGGATTTGGAAACCATTTTCCTCTTGTGAGATTAACAACCCCAGCCAATTCCAGTTTAAATGAAGTACTAAGGAGACCATGGCAATGACTAATGATATGTTCTTTTGGGTCATTTGATACAGAGAAGGAAACTTGCTGTTGTCATTCATGATAGGATTGAAAGTTCCAAATGCAAGGTAAAAGCAAATAAAAATTGGGGGCTCCATGAGTTAAATGAATGCTATTCATCACAGTCTCAGGTTTAATGTATATGAAACAATGTTTTTGTATAGGAGTATAGAACATTTTATTTTCTTTTGAAAAAGGAGGTGGGTAGAAGTTGCTGCTAGTTCATCAAAAGACTAATCAGAAGACTGAGATCTAAGGACTCTGGTTCAAACCCTCCCATGCAACCGAAGTCCATGAAATTCTTATCTCTAATTAACTATATAATTGCTGGAAATGGAATTATGACATAAAATGATACAGAATTATCTTCAAGCATAAAGGTTTAGGGATAGTCCCCAGGCCATGATTCCATGTCTTTGGATCAGTATACACAAATTTTTATTATCTTTAAGTAGTTGCATATAGGGGTATCTGATCATGTGTAACATTTATTTTCATTATGTTCCCCATCTATAACAACCCTCTTCATTTCTTCAAGAAGCCTAGTTATATTTTTACCAGTCCTGGGCTGGAGCTCAGGACCTGAGCACTGTCCTTGGACTTTCTCAAGGCTAGAGCTCTACCACTTGAGCCTCAGCACTACTTCTGGCTTTTTTCTATGTACGTGGTAGTGAGGAATTGAACCTGGGTCTTCATGCATGCTAGGCAAGCACTTTAATCACTAGGCCAAACTCCCGGCCCCAAGCCTAGTTATTTTTTTTACAAATGTACACTGGATATTATGATAATATTTGAACACCATTTTTCTAATGCATTTATCTTTTCCTTTCCCCGTAAATCTTTCTTGAAGCAAATAAGACATGCTTCAGATATTGTTATTCTTTTTGTTGAACTACAAGTTATGTGTTCAATATATTTACACTACTGAAATCCACCCCCACACAATCAAGTTCATCCCTTTGTCTGTTCCAGTTTCTCCAAATTCTCTTTTGCAAATAGTAGATACATTGATATCTTATGATGTTACCATCTTTTTGATTATTTAAAATTTGTTAAGTCCATAATTCTACTGTCTGAAAATCACCCTCATCCAACTCCTATATGTACACCCAAAGCAGAAATGTTTTCACATCCCTCCATCCCTCATATCCTCATCTGTGGAAATTTATAGAGTTCCAGCAGTATTCCAATCTGAGCAGATATTTTAACTGATGTTCCTGTAAGTACTGCTACAGACGCCCTTTGTCTCAGACAGGTGTAGTTTGGGATCGTATACTGCCCAGAAAACCAAATAAAAGGATTTTCATAGAATGACCAAGCTCTGAAATTCACATTATAGATATCAAACCCCAGCATCATATTTGGTAAAATTTTGGGTTCTTTTTTATCTCTTCAACAGCAAAAGCCACAGCCAAAACAAACTGATTATTATTAAAGCTAAACCTGCATGATGGGCATAGGAAATTTAGGAGTATCTCAGAATTTATCCACCAGGCCATTACAATCACTTTAGTAGGTTAAATGATATGTTTACTACAAAATAAATAGTTTGAATCATTGCTAACGTAGTCATTGAGAATGTAGTTTGTTATTATGATATTTAGGAGTTTCTGAGGGCATCAAAGAGAATTTAACATAAATTGAGAAACACAAGCTTGTGAAAGCTCAGAAAGCTTTCCTTTCTCATTTGCATGTACAACACACCAGAATGGCTCCTGCCTATGGACTAGGTGCTCATGGAACATCAACTGCACTGTTACTATGACTTATGGGTAATTAGGTCCACATGTGTAGAAAAACAAAATTTTGTCTTTAAGCCACGCAGTATATATTACGTGGTTCTATGTCAAGATTAACTGCCTTAAATTTGTTCTCAATGAAAAAAGATCTGCCAGAAGCAGTGAAAAATGTTATTTGAGGCAGATGCCATATCAAGTTACCCTTACAATCCAGGCCCGGTTGCTCATGCCTGCAATCCTTCCTAATCTGGAGGCTGAGACTTTTGATTCAAGATTCAAATCCAGCCCAGGCACAAAAGGACCTGAGACTCATATCTACAATTAACCTCTAGAAAACAGGAGGTGGGCATTTTCTCAAGAGTAGAGTTGAAGACCTCAGGGACAGCACCCAGGCTGAGTTCAAGCCCCAAGACCCACAAAAAAGATACCCTTCCATAAGGGCTGATACCAATACTGAACAATTCCTTACACATCTAACCAAGTAAGTGCTAAAATGCCAGGTCAGAAACCAAAATTGTGATGCAGATAACCAAACAAAAATAGGTACCAAAGGCTCATAGTTATGATCATTGATACTAAGGTGGCTGAGATCTGATCATAATTTTTTAAGCCAGCCAGACTAGGAAATTCAGTGAGATTATTTCAAATTAACCACAACAAAAACAAAAACACAAGTGTTCAAGAATCAGCCATGAGCAAAACAAGTTAAAAGATAGTGTCTAGGTCCTGAGTTCATGCCTCAGTACTGGCATGCACACACACACACACACACACACACACACACACACACTCACACACACACACACATTAAAAACTACTGTTTCAGGGTACTGGTGGCCCACAACTGTAATCTTAGCTACTTGGGAGACAAGATCTGAATACCATGATGCAAAGCCAACCATGCAGAAAAGCCGATGGGACTTTTATTTTCTATTAATCACCAAAAGTCCACAGATGAATTTGTCGAAATCATATGAATCATATATGAGTGTTGATTCAAAAATCTCAGGGACAGCATGTAGGGTCCGAATTCAAACCATAAGCCAGGCACAATAAAAAATTAAACAGAAAAAATATCCCAGATTATTCTTTTCCACCTAACCCCAAATAACCTGTCATCTGTAAAGGACCCTTAAATTAGGACATTGAGAGACAATTGTAAACAAGCCATACAACTAAAAATCCCAAGAATGGCATGATGAAACTCAGTGTTGGAAAACGGCCCCATGATCACTACTCTTGTATTATTGTATTCACATTGATACACTGAAAAGAAAAGCATATGGATAGGTGAAAATTAGAAGAATACCCATTCACATTTATAAGACATCATAATGATATCGAACACACATTTGTTGGGAAAAAAGTTTAGGATGGATCCAAATGGAATAATGAGAAGTGGATTTATTTGAAATAATCTGTATTAACGTATGGGATTATCACGTTGGAATCCCATTGTATTATTGATGTTTGTTAATAACAAAATCTATTTTAATTCTTAAACAGATCAAACAGAAGAAGATATTTATTAAGATTGAAGTAAATCTAATGTAATATTTACATGAGAGAAGCAATTCGAAACAAATAAGGAAATCCTGTGGAAAATGTTTGTCAGTACCTTGAATGTACGAAGCAAGTATCTGTGCTGTTAGGATTCAGTAAATAGCTAAGAATGCTATACAGGTTATAGTAACAATAAAAATATCCTTATTTAGGTATGAATATACTCAGGTGTAGGAAGTTTAAGGTTTGATCAGTCAAGTTCTTTTAATCATGTTGTCTGTAGCAAGCTAAAGACCTTATAATCAAGTTCTCAGAAGTGAAATATACAATTGTTGACTTCTCATCAAAATCTGTACAGTCCAAGGGTACTGAAATGAAATCTTTACATTAGTGACAATAAAATTTAACTAATTCTAAGAAATATAAGCTATCCACTAAGCATACTGCCCCAAACAAAGTAGAAGTGGAGACAAAGCAAGGTTTTACCCAAACAACAAAAATTTGGACAATATATCAATAGAATATCTGCTCTACAGGAAATGATAAAGGAAATTGTTCAAATAAATTGAAAAATGATGATCAAGAAAAATGTACAGCAGTGCATAAACTTTACTAGTTATTATGAGAGTACACACAATTTGAGAATTTTCAAAACTTGGAAATGTGATTAATAAAACAGGCACTTTTTTCCTTATGAAAAAAGTATTAACACATGAACTATATTTGCAATATTCAGTATGGCTTATATTCACAACTTTGTCATTGTGGATGGATGTTATTATTGGTATTTAACTATTCTTAACTCTGCTATGACCCACAAAGAGAAACCTAAAATAGACAAATGAGAAATAAGAAACCAGAAATTATTAATAAGTTAAGACCACTGATGTCTTTAAAATAGAATGAGAAAGCTTCAACAAAACCAGAAAACAAGTTACATCATGGCAATAATGAAACCTGGATGGAAAAGATTGAAATTCAGCATTTAAAAGACATAAAGTCATCCAATAAACAAAAATAGAAACTAAAGCTACATATTGACTTCAAGAAACTCACTTCATTTTTAAAGCTACATATTGACTGCAAGAAAAGAAATGAAATAGGGAGCTCAGGTAAGTGGGGTATATGTAACAAGTAAGATCTAATAGAGCTTAAGGAAACAATGTGAAAATTAATAGTCCATAGTGTAATGATTGATAAATCAACAAGACAACAGTAATCTAAATGCATAATTATAAATTGATGAAAAAATGTTAAAACCAATATGTACCCTAGAAACTAACTAGTTTTGTTGATCCTTATTGAGTGTCTATGGTTTTTCCTCCTTTCTTTTTTATTGTAATTTAAAGTTGACTTTTTGAAATGCTTATATTTTCACTCTTCTAATTTCTCTTCTCTGGTATGTAATGAGAATTGGTACCTTATGAGAGGACTGTTCACTGATAAGACCAGCAAATATATTAGAAGGGTAAAGGGGAGTGAACATGGTCAAACTATTTAACATGTGAAAATAAAAAATATTATTTGGGTTACATTGTAAAAAAAGAATAGAACAGGGCCAGGAGTTTGACCTAGTGGTAGAGTGCTTGCGTAGCATGTACGAAGACCTGGGTGCGATTCATCGGTACCACATATACATAGAGAAAGCTAGATATGGTGCTGTAGCTCAATTGGTAGAGCTCTAGCTTTGAGAAAGCCCAAGAACAGTGCTCAGGCCCTGAGTTCAAAGCCAAGGTCTGGCAAACAAAGAAGAGAGTATGAGAAAGAGGAGGAGATGATTGGACAAGGAAATTTGTATGAGATAAATGGATATATCAAATTAGAAATAATTGATGTTAAACTATATAAAGATATATTCGTTATGTGCCAATCATAAAGATTGGAAAAAAACTAGCAAAATAAGACCTAGATGGGTCACCCCCAAAATTGGCTATGTTCAAACAACCCATAGATGGAAAGAATGAAATGCAAGTCACAGAAGTCAAGGCTCAAAGATTTAAAGGAATAGGTGACTTCATTGATGATAAAGTCAGATGAAATTGGGAAGTTAAGGAAATGAAAGACATGGGTCAAAACTCACCAAAGAGAAGTACATTTAACACAACTACTAAACTGAAATATTTGAGATTAGATAAACAAACAATAGTTCAAAACCTATGTACATAAGGTCATATAGGATGAGACTAAATGAAAGGAACTCTAGGATATGGAAGGAAGAGGTTTACACTATATGATTGTTGTCCTTAATGTATTATGTTATTTCGCATCTCTTTTTTTTGCCCTTAGGGGAAATCTCATAATATTACTGTATCTGACTTTGTTACCTGGTATATTATACACATGTTTACTTGTTTATCTGAAATAGGAAAGGGAAAGGGAGAAAAAAATGATTGGGAAAGGATAGGGGAAAAGAAATGGGGACAATAACATGAGAAGGGTGTCAATGTGTGAGAATTAATGCAACTATTACCTGGCAAACATGAGTGCAACCCCACTATACATTACTCTGACAATAAAAAATAAAACAAAATTAATTAATTAATCTTAATCAAAGTACAATATGTTTATGTGCACTTAGCATGATAGACCTCTTGACAATTAAAATGCAATGTTATAGATAAATCTTTTGAAAGTACAAGTAATAAACTTGATGCAGCAGAAGAAATATCAGACAAGTAATACAAGTTTTAGGAATGATAAATTGAGAAAACGTAGTTTAAAAAAAGGCATAGGGGGCTATGATTTTGGCCTAGTGGTAGAGAGTTTGCCTAAGCATGCACGATGACCCAAGTTTCATTCCTCACTACCACATGCATAGAAAAGCCGGGAGTGGTGCTGTGGCTCATATGGGAGAGTGCTAGCCTTGAGAAAGCCCAAAGCCCCTGCAAAGACACTGAGTTCAAGCACTAGGACTGGCATAAATAAATAAATAAATAAATAAATAAATAAATAAAAGTAAATTTCATTAGCAAGACTTTTGAGATAGGGCCAGCAGACCAAAACAAGAGTAGTATTATAGAAGAAGTATCTTTTAATTAAACTAAAGCTTTAGAAGAATTTTTCAATATTACATGCATGAATTTTCAAAATACAGAGATATTTCTACACTTAAATAGAACTGACCAATGACATAGTTTCTGATCACATTTTGAAACCCCCCAAAAGATATCAATGTTGCAAAAGATAAATACCAAGATACCTTAAAAAATATCAAACACAACCATTTCTTATTGTATTTTATTTTCGGGGTGATGTACAGACAGGTTACAGTTACATTTGTCAGGTAATCCCACACAACCATTTTATATCCACTCTTCAACAGAAACCTTAAAAGTAGAGAACACATAAGGTGATTCAACATTTGAGAGAAATAACTTTCCACACAGGACTACTTAATCCAAAAACTATAATTGATTCAGTTCAATGGAAAAACAAATCCAATTCAATATATGCACAACTAAATTCACCCTTGAAAGAATCAGGAAAGAGAACCCCAATCACGGGAGCTCAGGAAAGAATAAATGTCCCAGAAAAGATTCATTAAGAAATGAAAATTACTAACAAAAGAATATGTTGATCTTGATCAATCAACAGATATATAAAGAACAAGAAAAGGACAAATATTACTTCAATCTATGGCAAAATCAACAACAAAGTTCTTTTAATCACCACCTATCTCCTTGTATCACTGATGAGTAAAATCGCTATTAAGGAAAACTGTTCTATTATTGAAAATAATGATAGTGAAATCCCCATACAAAATCTTATATATTTTACAGAAATAGAGTGAAGTTGGGCAAGATAAAAATTTTTCTGACAAAGGTAAATTCAAGATACCCAAAGATATCTTAATATAAAAGAGAAAAGCTGAAAGTATCACAACACATGCTTACAACTACACTATATACACACAATGACACCAAAGTGTATTTTTGTGGATACAGTCACACAAAGGAAAGAAAAGATTAGAAGACATATAAATAGCCTCAAGCATTGCAGTCATTTATTTCTGCACAAATAGCCAAATATGGGTATCCTTATGTCAAATACTGAAATTAAACTTATCATTTAACCTGTATTTCAAAATGAAACCTTCTAATTTGACCAGAGTTGTTAATGTAAATTAGAATCTCTGAAACTAGTAGACAAATCCATGCAGGAAACATTTCAACATATTAGAATTTGCAGTGGAACTCAAATACATATGAAAATAATAGCAAGAATTCTCACTTTGGATGCTGCTCAGTGATTGATTCCTTTATTTCTGTCATGGGACTTAGGTTCCAACATAAGCTATGGAAGTATTAATTAGTTTACTGCTATATTTGTATGTAATGATTTTGTAGCAAAACAAAAATATAACTTAGGAAGTGAATAAGCCAGGAAATTAATATCATGGTTTAAAACAACTCTTAAAATTTGAATTAGAGATATAGAATTATACTAAATTAAAGGACATCCAGGATATAGAAACAAAAGCCATATAAGGAGTGATTGTTGTCCTTATTGTACTATGTTACCTCTCATCTTTTTTGCTGTCCCTTGCTTATCTCAAATTTTTACAGTATTTCACCTGGTTATCTGATATTTTGTATATATGAGTATTTATTTATTTGAAAATGGATAGTGAAGGGAGGAAACAAGATATTAAGAGAAGAGGATCTGATTGCCACCAGCAGCTCTTCTGTATTCTAAGTACCTAAGGAACTTCCAGCTGCTGCAATGATTTGATTCAGCATATCAATAGTTACGCATTAAAATTTTTTCAAATATATTTAGGGAAATTAAAGGAAGGAAAATAAAGTAAACATGGAAAAATAATGGAAATAAGAAAGATAAGCAGACAAACATTTAGGAATATCCCAAAGGATCAGGGAAGATACGGCTCTCTTGTACAAAAGTAAATAGATTAATTCCCACCACTGTCATTTTAGCAGCTACCTCAGGGTACACATGTCACGATGGCATTTTCAGAAGGGGAGCAAGACATTAAACTAGATAATTTAATTTTCTTTCTAATAATAATCAAATAGGAGGCTTGAATGTCTTCAGATTCCTACTTAGGTAGAGAGTAAGACTGCTGCAAATGTCAAGGTATGTGTGTGCACAAGTTAAACAGAATTCAGCTTGAACAGACAAAATTCTCCCATAAGGGATGTGTGACCCATAGTCTGCCTGGCAGAAGCTGGATTGCAATGCAAAACTGATAGGAAATATCATCTCCATGGTTTGAAAGAGTAACTGCATTGTCTACTGTGAGAAATTTTTACCACAGTCATTAAAGTGCATGTCAAATCATGCTATTAAGGTAAACTTATCAGACCATGTGATTTTGAGAAAGGAAATGTTTCTGAAGCCTCTTTGAACAGACTTCATGAAACCGGTTTGAGTTGTTTGTAATAGTATCATTTCATCCTTTTCAGTGACATCTGGGATAGAGGAAACAGAGTAATTCTGGAATAAACCAGTGCTGGAAAGCTCCACAGCCATGGAAAGAGGCAGCTACATGGAAGAAAACTAGAGTCTTCTCTACTACTTTGGAAAAATAAAAATACTCAAAAGTAGACACAAAGATAATAAAGCCAACCTTTTTCTCTTGCAGTAAGGGATGGGAGGTCATAGTACAGAAAGCATTGACGTGTACACCCGAAGTTCTGTCAGGCATTTCTCATCCTGAGAACAAATATTAATTGAAATCAAATTGTGAATAACGTACATCTCTTACTCTTCATATTTGGAAGCATGGCTTTTACTTTGATCAGTTTCCAAAGTTTAAAGAGGAAAAAAAACAGAAATCATCACATCTCCATCCATATGTGCCCTGTGCTTCATTCTGGGACAGCAGACAGTGTCAGCCAAGGACCTGTCAAGGAGGGAAAACTGAAGAACTGTGAAAATCAAAGTTAACATCACTGAAATATTTGCCAAGCTAGAATTCTGGCTGGACATGAACCCTCAGTGTTATGCAGATATATCTGTATATCTTTATATTTTTATATATGTGTGCATTTGTCTTATACACAGGGATGGATATTCCAACACAGCTTCTCTCATTACAGACTCCTCTATTCCCCAGGAAGAATGCAGAAAACTCTTGGCCCTGAAACTGAACATCTGAGGCCCAGAATCCAGGAGAAAACATGTTTACAGATTCTCATCTACACCCCAGGTGTTAGGATTTCACCCAAGACCACAGATAGGGAGGCCCCACGTATGAAATTCTTTGTCAGATTTTATTCCAAGTCTGTCAAGAAAGTATCTGTTGGAAATATATTTAGGATAATGCAACTGGAATGCATCAGATAATGAGATCGCAGGTGAAGGTGAAATGTTCAAAAAGAACAAATAAATAAAATGTTAAGTCGACTCATTGGAGTTTGACACACGCCATGTTGAAAACATCCACAAAACATTACTAGGTAACCTGGGTAGGTTTCAATATGAATTCAATGTACAGAACCCCCCACAAATGTACCCTATTATTATTGCCTGGGCAAGCCGTAATCATGCATAACTCAGCAGATGCACATCAGTAATCAACTCAAGGTCAACTTAGACATTGAGTGGCATATTTACATCCTGAGTTTAACTTCTTCCATTAGTAATTTCTAAAGGCATGTTGAATACATGGGTTATTAGATTTATGACATATTTATATTTATATTTCCAAAAGTTGGAGTTTCCTTTCTATGGATTTCTAAGAACATGAACTCTGTGCAGGAAATCCTCCTCTGGCCATAATCTAATATGTAAAAAGAACTACCTATATCCTTCCTCTCAAAATATATTAGACTCAAAAATACATGCAAAGACATTAATAAACCTGCAGCACAGAAATTTAGCAGGGTTTCATGTGAGATCCATGCCTTAATATACATGAAGACAATCATGTACAGTCCAACAGAAAATATGAATCAGAGCATTAATAATGGACAGAATAACACAATGACATGTTTATATTGGCTTATATATTATGCAGCATTAATGCAACCTGGTTTACTATAGAGCATAGTGAAGGTGAAATACGTGAAATTCACATGAGTTTTCTGTTCAATTTTTGCTAGAAGCTAATATGGCTTTGATTAGTATTTGTTAGAAAATTATAATTTTTAATCATAATACCACCGATCTCACATAATCTTGAACATTTCATTATATCATACTTTATGACATATATTTTGTGTAGCATATACTAATTATTCACATGAGTTTATTTGAACATTCCGGGTACTCATGCAATGTACCCTGATAAGATTCAGAAGTCACTTCACGACTTCTAAAAACAATTTCAACATGTTCCATTGTTGCATGTTTACACATGATGCTTAAATACGTTAAGCATGCTCAGCTACTTCACTATGACTATTCAATCTGTCATTTCCATCTAGAATTCCCAACTGGATGGGACCTCAGTTACACTCTATTCATTCTCCATTACACTTAAA
This sequence comes from Megascapheus bottae, assembly GCF_031878675.1. NCBI lineage: Eukaryota > Metazoa > Chordata > Mammalia > Rodentia > Geomyidae > Megascapheus > Megascapheus bottae. The sequence continues at coordinate 3,303,778 of NW_028327804.1, read as the reverse complement.
ATTACAGGGTTATCCATTAGCATCCAGATAATCAGCCTTTTTTTTAGACGTTTGTATCTAACTCAGTTCCTATTTGGAATTGCATGTTGTTTAAAACTTTATGTTCCTTTTTCATTCAAATTTTTCTCCTATTTCTGTCTCAATGTGCCTGCCAAAATTCCACCATTCATTTTTCCCCATTCTGTGCTACATATATGGTATTCTGTTTTTAATTTCAAGTCCACTGGTTTACAGTGAATATAGCCAAATTATGTCTATTTTTATATCACTCAAGTGTTGTTTCTAAAATCTTTTATGTATTGAGTGCTTTGTTGGTTCTTTGTGATGATCAACTTAGGCAATGATGCTATATGTGAACAAAAATCCTATTTTTTCTTCTCAAAATGTACATTTTTTTATATATTTGAAACATGTTTATTATGCTTGAATTGGCTCTAGATTCTCATACATACTGGATCCTAGGAGGGAATAAATGCATATTAAATAGGAACAACATATGATCAAACTAAGAGTCATAGCTTCAGGTTGTGACTGTACCACTAATATAGAAATTTATGAGTCATTTATACTTTGAAACACTTCCATAATTTCAGCTAATAGATCACTGGACTAAACACAAGATGTAACTAAAAAGAGCTTATTTCTTCCCATATAAAGCCATACAAAGAATTTCTGTCAAGATGATGCAATATTACAGGGAAAATACAGTACAGAATTCCTATGCTAGAGGGCAAGATGGAAAGCTAAAACAAATGGCCACCATGACCATTTTGTTGGCATTGTTGTAGATTGGCAGGAATGTAATCCAGACCACAGAATACTGAAAGTCAGGAACAAAGCTGTCAGGCATGGCCCTGGCTAGAAAAGTCATGATGAAACTGGGTAGGCCCAGGAAGCTCAGGGAACCTAAGACACACTAGAAATCTGTTAGGGACAGCTTGTTACACGGGATGATTTTGTGACCATGTAACTATGCCAATTAAAGGATGACAGGCTCCCAGCCAGGTTCCATAGAGAGTCACTTTGTTCAGGATAGAGATGAGAATGTAGTTAGGAGCCCCTGACACCAGCAGCCACTTCATTATTTTCTTGAAGAAGGGATCTTGAAGGCTAGAACCACAATTGTTATTATGGTAAACACTGTGGAAACAGGCACAGAGAACACAATTCCAAATGTGGTTTGTGGATGGATATGGGTGATTATCTTGGGAGGGACAATAAAGATCAAGAGATAGAGTAAACAGAAAATTGGGATATTAACAAGATTTGACTGAGATACCTGTTATGGGCTTTAACAATGACAGGGTTTTGGTGCTTCCCACAAACCCCAAGAACATCAGTGAACATAGAAAAGAAGAGCCATGTATTTCATGGTCATGCCAAAGTGATCTCCAAAACCAGGAAAATTGTGCCCTCAGGAGGCACTGATTTCTCTGTGTTGTCATATGTCTGCATATGTCACTCACGGGTGCACATCTGGAAAGAAGTGTCATAATTTGTTCCTTTTTAGTACTATACTTCAAAAAGAAATTAGGAAATCCTTACTCAAGTTAATCATAACCAATCAGCATTTATTGTGATAAAAGTTAACATTAATTATTATTGGATAATTTCAGTATTATTTGTCCCTTCTCTACCTCATATACCCCTACCCACAGTTCTATCCTTTCTATTTCCTCAGTTATACTGGAATATTTTTTGCCAATAGTGGGGCTTAAACTCAGGGTCTGAGCACTGTACTTGGACTTTCTCAAGGCTAGAGTTCTACCACATGAGCCACAACACCATTTCTACCTTTTTTCTTTGTATGTGGTACTGAGGAATTGAATCTGGGTCTTCATGCATGCTAGGCAAGCACTCTACCACTAGGCCAAACTATCAGCCCCAGACTGAAACATTTCAACTTTCAGTTAACTCCATGTATTGGTAATTACAAGTGTTTTAGCCATTTCCAATAACTTAACCTCCAGTTTTTTTCTTGTTCCATAATATCTCATGACAAATTGTGACAATATAGCTACATTTTATAAATCATCGGTGCATATGATAACAAAAGTGTTTTTTTAAGTACACCTCATTATATTTGTCTCTCTTACTTTCCTGAGAAGTAGAAAGACCACAGAATCAAATGACTGAAGCTCCAAAGTCCTGCTATGCATACTGCTTGTGCCAACATCCTAACATAAACATAACTTCCTTAGCATTTGCTCTGTAGTAAGACGAGTTGTAAATACTAGGAAATAAAAACATGCAAGATGTATGATTTTATGCATCTCCACATACTTTAGAGCAATTGTGCCTAATCAGCTTTTGTTTTTAAATTCATGATAGAACTACCTATTAGTATGTGCGATTAACACCGAATGAAATAGAGCAGAAGTTAGGACCTTGTGCCATTTCAATGAGTAATACCAACAATTGTATTTAAAATACTGATGAGGCGCTGGTAGCTCTCACCTATAATTCTAGCTACTCAGGAGGCTGGAATCTGAAGATTGTGGTCTGAACACAGTATGGGCAGAAAAATCCACAAGAATTTTATCTCCAATTAAGCACAAAGAACTAAAAGTTGAGCTGAGGCTCAAGTAGTAGGGCAGTAGATTTGAGCACAACAGAGTTCAAGTCCCAGGACAAGAAAGCAAAATATAAAAGAAAAAGGAAGGTTTTGATTTTCCAATCCTAATACACAATTTTGCATTAACTTTGCTGGACTTGAAATGGCTTAAAAATTATATTTTATTTTTTAATTTTTTAAAAAAATTTTCCCAGTCCTGGTATTGGGCTACAACTCTACCCCCCAGCCACAGCACACTTTGACTTATTTTTTCTATATATATGTGGCACCGAGGAATCGAACTCACATCTTTGTGCATGCAGTCTATTACTAGGCCAAACTCCCACACCAAATGGGTTAAAAATTATTGTCAAAATACAGGTTTGATAAATATGTTGCCAAACTTGTGTGTAGTGCTAACATAAGCTGGTTTTAAAATTAGCAGTTCCTGAGATAGATTACATAGAGCATGCAAGCAGGAAGTTTAATGGGGAAGTCTTCAGGAAAACAGCATGGAAGAAAATGTTTGGGTCTGGCCAGAATCTGAAAGCCATAGCACTATCACTTGCACACTTTTTCCAAAGTAACTCTGGTCCCTTGATCTTAAAGGGAGTAGATGGTAGCACAAAAGAGAAAAAGAAGAGGCAAAATGTTAGCCTATTTTACCAAGAGATTGCCAGGATCTAATATACATTTTATTTGTAGCATAGATCTACATGAAGAATGCGGGTTTTATTTAAACTTTCATTTTTCCAGTCCTAGGGCTTGAACCCAGGCTCTGGGCACTATGATAGAACTTTCTCAAATCTAGTGGTCTACTATTTGAGCTATAGCACCACTTTCAGCTTATGTGTATACGGTACTGAAGAATCGAACCCAGGACTTTGTGCATGATAGGTGAGCACTCTACCCCGGGGCCACACATCAGGCCCACAGCTAATGAGTTTTGTTTCTGCAGAATTCTGGCAAGTGTCTGTTGGTCAGTTCTTTAAATACAGGCAATCCTTATTCTTGTTTGTCTTCTTGTTGCTTTATTTGGAAATAAAAAGGGCTTTTGTGGCAAAGACTCTTTGATTGTATTTCAAAGCCAGCCTGAGCAGAAAAAACCCTCTAAAACACCATCTCCCAAGGTATCAGCAAAGAACTAGTCAGGAAGCATGATTTAAGAGACTCCTATTTCTAACCAGGAAAATGCTGGAAGTGGTGCTCTGACTTAAAGTGGTTGAGCACTAGTCTCAAGAAGAAGTGCTCAGGGAAGGTGCCCATTTAATGCCAACTGGGATGAGCTGTCTCAGCGATATTCACCTTCTAGGTGCTCAGGATGAGGCCAGACCTGGCTAGAGCTGACAATGAAGAACTGTGGATTAGAATGAGGATTGGATGATGTCACATCCTAAATGAATTCACTTTACACTCACCCTTTCAAAACTAATCAGAGCCAGGAGACCAAGAGAAATGCTTGCCCATCTAACATCCATCCCTGTCTACCTTCTAACTGGGCAGAAATTAATATTCTTGCCTTTTTATAATCCACATATCTATCAAGGCCTCCTGCTGGACCCTTAACCACTCCAATCCAGCCCTAATCTCAGAATGTTTATTCAAAACCAGTCTAATAAAACACTCCTTTCTTTCCCCAATCCACTTATTCCTCCTTCCGTATAATGGGCCTCAGCTCTATCCATCCCACAAATGGAACTTTTCTGGCTTGTGGACAACGTGTGTTCTCCAAGGTCATTCATGTTAACTCCTCCTGCCACCTTTTCATAGTTTGCCTGTTCTCAACTTTTCAAAAGTTTCTTTTCTTTAAATCTTTGGCCCATCTTTTAATGGGATGGTTGTTACTTTGGAGATTAGTTTTGGATTGATTCAATTTTTGAGCTGTTGATATATTTTAGATATGAAGCCTTTGTCTGTTGTATGGTTGGTGAAGATCTTCTCCCACTCTATAGGCTTCCTAATTAGATTATTAGCTATGTCCTTTGTCATACAAAAGCTCTGAAGTTTAATGCAGTCCCACTTATCCAGCCTTTCTCTGATTTGTTGTGATTCTTGGTCCTTATTAAGAAAGTTTCGACCTGTGCCAAGGAGGTCTAGTGTATCTCCTATTCCTTCTTGTAAAGTTTTCATAGTGTCAGCTTTTACCTCCAGGTCTTTGATCCATTTGGAGTTAATTCTAGTACAGGGTGACAAAGAAGGATCCAACTTTAGTTTTCTGCATATGCTTAACCAGTTCTGCCAGCACAACTTGTTGAAGAGGCTGTCTTTCTTCCATTCTATTTTTTTGGCTCCCTTGTCAAAGATTAGGTGGCCATAGGTCTGTGGTTTAATACCTGGGTCTTCAGTTCTATTCCATTGGTCTTCTGGTCTGTTCTTGTGCCAGTACCAAGCTGTTTTGATAATTATAGCTCTGTAAAAGTCTAAAGTTTGGTATCGAAAATTCCTCCTGCTCTGTTCTTTCTGCAAAAATTTTTTTGCTATACGTTTTTTTATACCATATGAAATTTTGGATTTCTTCTTCTGATTCCTTAAAGAATGATATTGGGATGTTGATGGGTATTGCATTGAATTTGTAGATAGTCCTTGGCAGGATTGAGATTTTTCACAATCTTAATTCTTCCAATCAAAGGAGCATGGGAGGTTTTTTTCATTTCCTCGTTTCTGTTTTAATTTCCTTTTTCAGGGTTTTAAATTTTCATCATAAAGGTGTTTTACATTCTTAGTTAATCTCCAAGTACTTTATTTTCTTTTAGGCTATTGCAAAAGGAGTTGCTTTCCTGATTTTTGCCTCGTTCCTCTCATTGTTGGTTTACAGGAAGGCAGCTCATTTATCAGGGTTAATTTTATACCCTGATATCTTGACAAAGTTTCAAATCAGCTCAAGCAACTTGGGGATAGAATCTATGGAGTTCTGAAAATACAGAATCATGTCATCTGCAAAGATGGAAAGTTTCACTTCCTCTTTCCCTAAGATTCCCTTTATGTTTACTTCTTGCCTTCTTGCTCTGGCTAGGAATTATACTGTGTTATATAGAAGTGGAGAGAGGGGGCATCCTTTTCTCATTCCTGATCTTAGAGGAAATGGTTTTTGTTTTTGGCCAATAAGTATAATGCTACCTGTGGTTTTTTCATACATGGCCTTTATTATACCTAGGAATGTTCCCTGGTTCCTAGTATCTCCAGAACTCTTAGCATAAAGGGATGCTGGATCTTGTCAAATGTCTTTTCTCCATCTATTGAGACAATCATGTGATTATTGTCCTTGCTCCTGTTGATGTGATGAATTATATTGACTCTCGTGTATTGAACCAGCTTTGCATCCATGTGATGAATTCTGTCTGATTTTAATGTATAAGTTTTTGATGAGTTGCTGAAGGGGTTGGCCCGTATTTTGTTAAGAAGTTTTTCATCAATATTCATCAAATAAATGGGTCTATAGTTCGCTTTCTCAGATGATTCCCTGTGTGGTTTTGAGATGTGAGTTATGGTGATTTCATGAATAAGTTTGGCTAAAAGCCTTCTCTTTCCATTTTGTTGAAGAGCTTGAGGAGTATTGGTGTGAGATCTGCTTTGAAGTCCTTATATAATAATTCAGCTATGAATCCATTAGACCATGGCCTTTTCTTGGATGGGAAGTATCCTATTGCCATTTCAATTTCAGTACTAGTAATAGGTCTGTTTATTGAATTAGGTCTTCTTGGTTCAGTGTGGGTATGCTAATATTGCCTAGAAATTCATTCATCTCTTCTAGATTCTCAAATCTGTTGGCATAAAGGTTTGAAAATTATTCCCTTATGATGCTCTAGATCTTGTTAATTTCTGTTGTGATATTTCCATTCTCGGCCATGATTTTGTTTATTTGGGAGTGTTCCCTTCTTTTTATGGTCAGGTTGGTTAAGGCTCTGTTAATTTTGTTAATTTTTTCAAAGAACCAACTCCTTTTTTGTTTATTCTTTCTATGTTTCTTTTGGACTCCAATTCAGTTTACTCTGCTTTAATTTTAATAATTTGCTTCTTTCTACAGGATTGGGATTGGTTTGTTTTTCTTTTTCTAAGAGTTTAAAGTTTACCATTAAATTGTTAGTTTGCAATTTTTCCAATTTCTTGATGTAGGCACTCAGAGCTATAAATTTCCTCTGAGTACTGCCTTTGCCATATCCCAAAGGAGCTGGTATTTTGTGTGCTTTTTTTTGTTAAATTCCATAAACTGTTGAATTTTTGTTCTGATCTCCTGGAAGACCTTCTGGTGATTCAAAAGTATGTTGTTCAGTCTCCATGAGTTACAGGGATTTCTTTGGTGGAGATTGTTGTTAAGTTCCAATTTGATGCCCTTGTGTTCAGAGAGAATGCAGGGAATAATTTCAGTGTTTCTGTGCCTGCACATGTTTGGTTTATGCCCTAAAATGTGATCTATTTAAAAAAAATTTCCATGTGCTGCTGAGAAAAACATATATTGTGTTGCTGCTGAGGGAATAATCTGCAGATGTCTGTTATGTCTAGTTGTTCTATGCAGTTGTTCAATTCTGAGGTTTCTCTGTTGAGTTTTTGCTAGGTTGATCTATTTATACGTGCTAGTGGTGTGTTAAAGTCACCAACAATCACTGTGTTTGGATATGTATGTGGTTTTAATGTGAGCAAAGTTTTCTTGATGAAGTTGGGTGCTGCGGCATTAGGTGTGTAGATTCTCCCTGGCTACTTTCACGTTCCTTTCTTTGGTCTCTATTGATCCTGTACAGATTATAATGTGCTGGTGGGATGTTCTTTTGTGGTCATGTCTGTTTGTGGTTCTAAAAGCTTCTTGTATCTGGATGGGCCTGCCCTTCTGGATATTTGGGAAGTTCTCTGAGATGATTTCCTGATGAATATTTCCAATTCCATTGATCTCTTTTTCCAGGCACTCCTCAGTACAAATTAGCCTTCAATTGGGCTTCCTCATAGTATCTTGGAGTTCCTGAAGATATCTCTCATTTTTCCTAGATATGGTTTGATTCATTTTTTGGTTTTTCTCTATAATGTCTAGATTATCTTTGATTGCGGAGATTCTCTCTTCTGCATTGTCTAACCTGCTATCAATTTGTTCTATTTTGTTCTTCCTCTCCCTACCTTCCAACTGGTCATTTTTGATGCCTTGCATTTCTTATTTTATATCATGTATGGACTTCTTTATCTCTTTAATTTCAATTTGAGTGGTGTCTTTGAAGTCCTTTAGCTCATCAGCTTTACTCTCCTTGGACATTTGTTGGAGTTCAGTCAGCTATTTGTTTGTGGGTTCTATTAATTCCTCTATTTTTCTTTGTCTCTCTTTGTCACGTTCACATATGTCCTTCTGTATATTTTCAAACTTTTCATTAATCATGTTTATCAATTGCATTTGTGGGACATGTAAAGAACTTTCCTCTAGGTTTGCCATTGAATGCTCTATTGCTGTTTATGCTGGGTGGGAGATCCTATTCCTTTGTTTGACATTTTTCTTGAGTTTCTTGTTCTGCCCATTTGAAAATTAGAGCAAGATTAATACCACACATGGTTATAAGTTTAAGGTATACCCTACCTAATGTTATATAGCTGCCCAGACTGTAGAATTTCACAATTTTAGATTAGTATTATCACTCCTTCTCTCCTTTTGTGTTCTTACAGACAAATCTAAAACCAACACCAAACATAGATGTGTGACTAAAAAACCCACAATTCACTCTCTGAAATTTAAGTCAATCTAGACCTACAGTATAATTGAATACATGCATATACACACTTGGTCAACAACAGTCAACTATAAATCCATGCATTAGAGGAATTGAAGAAGAAATAAAGAACCAGAGATATAAAAATTGTATGAAAGACAAGAGAGGAAATAGGAAAAGAGTAATTTAGGAGTGTAAGAATAATATAGTAATGAAGTAAAGAGATGGGATGAAGATTATTGACCTAAAATGACCGAAAGGGAAAAGTAAATGAATATAAAATTAAGGAAAAAATAAAACAAATCATATAAAAAATAAAAAGGGTAATAATAAAGGAAAGAAGAGAGGAAAGTATATATGAAAGTGATCAGTGATTTAAAAAAAAGAGAGTCCTATTATGAGTTCTTAATCATGAAACACTAAGATTAAGAACGGAGAAAATAAAAAGCATTGGGCTGAGTCAATACAAGTACAATTTGTAACGGGTCTGTACACAATGCTCTCACTATGTAACAAGGACTGACCACAATGACAGAAGGAAAAAGAAAAGAAAAATTAAAAAATAAAAAGGGAGGATGGAGGAAAATGGCAAAAAAAGAAAAAGCGAGAAGAAGTAAAAATGCAAATAAAAAAAGGAGTAAAGTTTGAAAAAATTATGATTGGAGAAGAAAAAACAAAAACAAAACAACAGCAAAAAGTATTTTTTCAGGTTTTTTTTGAGGGGAGACTGTGTCTTCACTGAGTTTTGTCTCCAGATATTGTATGAAGCCTTTTTTTCTCCTGTGGTTTTGCTTAGCTGGTTCTTCCAATAAGTTTGTTTGATCGGGCAGAAAAAGTTCTGCCTTATAGGTTTGGTTTGGGGACACTGTGACCATACACCCTTGTTGATGTACTAGCCGGGTTATGGGCTTTATGTGTCCTACAGGGGGAATTTGGCAGTTTTCAGTAGCTTGAATAAAAATGGAGTTCTTTCATACTGGAGTCCTTGGTGAGCTTCACAACTCCAGCTGCTATGTTTTTAGCCAGATCAGCAAAGAGCCTGGGGTGGAGCTGCAGGCTTTGTTTTCTAGGAGAGCTTCCCTGCCAGGGCCTAGCTGGTTCTTCTAGGGCAGAAAAGTTTCTATCCAGTAAGCTGATTCTGGGGAAAACCTTTGCCCTACTGAAAGATGACATTGCTGGTGCCATGTCTCAGGCTCCAGGAGTTCTGGCAGGGTCATTACCAATAGTCAAGATGGCTCTGCTTTTGGCTGGTGGGAGTGCTACCTTCTCCTTCCCAATGCCGTTCTGTGCAGAGGAATGAAAATGTCTTAGTGGGGTGCTCACAACTCCCTTGATTGACTGAGTCTGTGGAGCTGGCAGGTCTGCGACCTGAAGAGTTGCCTGCCCTGGCTCTGGTAGGTCTGAGCTGGAGCGAGGTGTGCTGTTTGCTCAGGTTCCAGAGGGAGGGAGTGTGTTTCTCCCCTACCATTCCTTGGGGAGTTTGTCTAATATTCTCTTCTCCTACTGAGATCTCTGTGGTGCTAAAGCTTCTTTTTTTGCCAGTCCTGGGCTTGAACTCAGGGCCTGTGTCCTGTCCTTGGATTCTCTCAAGGCTAGAGCTCTAACACTTGAGCCTCAGCACCATTTCCAGCTTTTTTCTTTTCCTTTTTCTTTTTCTTTTTGGCCAGTCCTGGGCTTGCGTTCAGGGTCTGAGCACTGTCCTTGGACTTTCTCAAGGCTAGAGCTCTACCACTTGAGACTCAGCACCACTTCCAGCTTTTTTCTATGTATGTGGTACCAAGGAATAGAACCCGGGTCTTCATGCATGCTAGGCAAGCACTCTACCACTAGGCCAAACTCCCGGCCCCGCTAAAGCTTTTTTAGAGTCGATCTTTCGGTATAAACATTCTGCTTCGGTGCTAAACCTGGTATCTTGGCAAGAGCTCAGAAAGACTTAACCTGAATCGCCGCCATCTTCCACTGGTCCTTCTTATCATTTCTTAACTATGTAGTCTATACATGTCTCCCAAACAAAATATCAACATAGGGTTGTGTTTTTTTGTATTGTTTGTTTTCTGTGTGGCTTGAACTCAGTACCTGGGCACTGTAGCTGAACTCTATTTTTTTGCAAATATTTTTTTGCTAGTCCTGGGCTTGAGCTCAGGGGCGAGCACTGTTCTTGGGTTTTTTTCTCGACTAGAGCTCTACCACTTGAGCCTCATCACCACTTTTGGCTTTTTCTGTTTTTTATGTATGTGGTACCGAGGAATCGAACCTGGGTCTTCGTTCATGCTAGGCAAGCACTCTACCATTAGGCCAAACTTCCGGCCCTGTAGATGAACTCTTTTGCTCAATGCTAGCACTCTACCACACTGAGCCACAGCTCTATATCTTGTTTTTCTAGTGACTAATTAGAGGTAAGAGCCTCACAGACTTTCCTGCTCAAGTTGGCTTTGAACTGTCATCCTCAGGTGTCAGCCTCCCAATTAGCTATGATTACAGATGTGAGCCCTAGCACCTCTCTGCTAGAAGCTGGAACAAAGACACATTTGATAGGAAAAGCATCAGCAGGCCTCTGACCATCAAGGCAAAATGCAACAAGTGGTTGCCTTCCTGGCAATAATTACAGGAAGGAAACAATATTCCAATGAGGACTGTGGGCAGAGAAGACTTGGAGAGGAGTGGGAGGCAACTGAAAGCTAGAATAGAATAGAGTTTCTCTAGCTAGAATAATCCTACAGCAGCACTAGAAACCAACCTCACTAGGTGACTGGTCAGGAGATGGACTCCTTATCTTTTTCTAGCTCCTTTCCAGTCTCCTGGGCCCAACCACTTTTGTCCTGTCCTCAGAGTATCAGTCAGCCTTCATGACTCACTTGGCTGTGTGTATAGTGACTCACGATGGACTATGTGGATTTGATGGGAACTCACACACTGGGACCTTTTTCCAGCCTTAGATTCCCTCATGGCCCATCACTGCCAGATGGAAAGATATGTAGCTAAAAAGAAGGTAAAAATTAAAGGCTCAAGGGGGCCCAAATGGGATTTGGTCTGTATGTGCTTAGGCCTTTTGGCACCATATTCTCAATCTCCTGAGGGCTGTTCTGGCATGCCGTTTCATACCTGAAACACCTTGTAGCCTTCTAGAAATTTTTTTCAGATATTTTCAAATCTTTCACATATTTTCTTCTTTTCTACTCATTGTATCTGGGCCAACCTACAAATAGAGAGAGGAAATGAATTTAGCTCACTGGGCCATTTTTGGACTGCAACACATTAGTTCCTAAAGTCCCATGAGATACCTTATCATACTGGAGAACAGAAAGAGTTCAGACTTGTAGCTGGAACACTGAGATTAGATCTCAGAGCCATCGTATGTCTAATAACACTTTAAATACCTCTACTTTCTCATAGACTCGTAAAAATTCTGAAAATAGTCTAATAACCTTTAAAATTCCTTAAGAAAAATCTTTCTTCATGTTGTGTTCCTTTCAACATGGAAGGTATTAACTGTGGAGGAGAAGTCACCATTCTGACCCTGTTTCTCATTGCTGGTTCTGCTGTGTGTTGAAAAAACATTTCATAGTTGGCCTGGGCCACAATACACACAGCATTATGCACTTTCTAATTTCTCAGAAATGGTCATTTCAAAAAAAATGTTTGCTCAAGCAACCATTATGAAATTGAGCTCAGAAACAAAAGTAAACCCAGATAACCAAGGAGAAAGTATTTTTTTTAATTTGGAAGGGTTAACTTCCATGATAAAAACTGAATCTACAACTGTCTGCATGATGGTATGAAAAATGAAAGGTTCATGGATTGAGCCTTTCATGACATTTTACCTTCTCGCTGCAAATCCCATTGTGAAATCATGATACAATCTTTGATTTTTATTAAAAAATGTATATTCCTATAGTGTTGGCCATTCAATTTTGTAATTTTAATTTAAAGTTACACATGTTAATCATGGTTGACAATAGAAAAATTATAGTAGTCACCTTCCTTTGCATCTAGAATTTGAAAGAAAAGCAATGATCGAGAAAGAAGAAATGAAATGAAGCTCAATGGTTTCCCTCATTCGTCATAATCAGTAGAAACCTTGGGCTCTACTAGCAGAGATCTGCAATAGAGCAAAATCTTGATACATAAGGCCATATAGTATGAAGCTAATTGAAAGGACCTCCAGGATATTGAAACAAAAGCCATATAACCAATGATTGTCATCCTTAATGTACTGTTATCTCTCATCTCCTTTGCTGTCCCTTGGTTATCTCATATTGTTACAGTATCTCACTTTGTTATCTGATATATTGAATTTATTTGTATTTGGTTATTTGAAATTTGATAGGGAAGGGGGAAAAACCAAGATGGATGGGGGGTGGGAGAGAGGGTAATGGGTACCAAGACCTGGAAAATATCATGTAACCCTTTTACTAATTACAATAATAAATAAATAAATAAATAAATAAATAAATAAATAAATAAATAAATTTTTAAAAAGGAAACAAATGAAATGAAGAATAAAAAAATAAAAATTTAAAAAGCAGGAAATCAAATGGAATACCAAATAATGAAGAGCAGTGTTTCTAGTTTAGGGCAACTTGAGTCTCCATGAAATCCTCTAACATTTCTCTTGGTAGCACCTTACATGGTTTGGAGTGTTCAGCTTTCCTGTACTTTGCTTGGATTCAGAAACACTCTTGACAGGTCACTGTGTCTGTTAATCTGAATCTCACTCTCAGGCTTGTTGGTGGGAGATTCTGGGAAGTTCAGATTTGTAGTTACCTTGTCTGTGTGGGGGAGAGAGAAATCTGTTCCAGTACTTGGCAATAGAAGATTTGGGGATACAGTTTGGGTCTGTATTCCCTTCGGGTTTGCTCCTTTATTTACAGATGGGAGCTTTGGTCTAGAAATTTTGAGTCACGACAGAGAGCTGGTTCCCCTAGGGAGGATTCTGGGATTGGTTACTCACAAAATATGGAGCTGGAGTTGTACTGGAGCAGAGAAACTTGTTAAGGATGGCTCGGGGTCTACTGTGCACAGGTCGGTTCACAGGGTCAGTGGAGGGACTACTTCAGCAGTGAGGGTGATGTATACAACAGCTGTCTGGCCAGCAAGGGCTCAGGTGATGAGCAGGGTCTGCAAAGACCACAAAGCGCTTGTAGCTCTGGGTGTTGGACAGCTGTGCTAGGTGGCTGTGGAGCTTGCCTGGGACCGGCAGCATTCAGTGTTGGTAGGACAGGAGAAGCTGAGGGAGGGAGGTCGCTACGACTGCTGTGGGTATAGTGTGGTTGTGACAGCAACTACAAGGCAGGGTGCATGGCCACTGGGACCAGGTGGGTCCTGAAGGTGGCAGGAGAAGCTACTTTTGGGTGATTTCTTGGTGATGCTAATTGTCTGGAGTCTCTGAGTTGGGGTCAGTTCTGCTTCTCCTCTGGTTTTCACTAGTCTGGTGTTGCATGACTTCTTCAGTTCTTGAGTAATATTGTAAAGTTTGTTTGATGGTGTCACAGGCATGTTTTGCTGGACCTCTCTGACAGCCTTGGGTTTTGGTAGTTAAGAAGCTGCTTGACAGTGCTGGGCTGGGGCTGCAGCTGCACAGCAGGATCCACTTGCTATTTTGCTGTTTTATTTCCTTTGCCTTTCCAAGTAGTCAATTCTTCAGTACAATATGTTTTATCTATTTAGAATTTGAATGGTGTGGATCTCTTCAGGTAAATCTGTTTGATAAAAGAGAGGTAGAGTGCTTACCCTAGAAAGTGTGTATTTCCTTTGACGACTGCTATTTACTCTTTCAATCTCTCCCAGTATATCCCCAGTCACTCCCTTCCCTGCAAAGTTGTATAGCTTGTTTATGACCTAATGTGTAATGGGTTTCACTGTTGACTTGTTTCATCCTTTGGCCAACCATTTCTGTGCTTCCTCTTCTCTTCCCCAAATCATATAAATGCATATACAAGACAAAAAGTACAGGAATAAATGAAATAAAACCAATTGAAAGCTACTGATAATAAAATCAAATCAACTCTCATGTTAATTTTCATTGTATATAATCTCAGATACAATTATATTGCACCCTAAGATGATCTCCTAAGTATATCATCCCTTATTCTCAGTGTGAATGTTTAGCTTACTGTTTAATTAATCATATGAACATGTAATAAATTGTCTTTTAATTTACAGAGGGTTTACTTGTAGATTCATAGGCATATTCTTTTATTTTTGCCAGTCTTGGGAGATCCAAGCATGGGCAATATTCTAGAGCTTTCTCAATGTTATAAATCTACCCACTGAGCTAAAGCACTGTTTCTGTATTTTTCTGAGTATATTGCCCAAAGAATTAGAACCAAGGGCTAGCCAAGCACACTGTCAGTAGGCCACATTCATGGCCAATAGACAACTTCATGTTATAATAAATGTGCAAAACCATGCAGCCAAGTTTCTTTGTGTCTATTTTAATTCACTTAATATATTTCTTTCAAATCTTTCAGTTTCCATATGAATTAGGGCAATGTCATTCTTTCTGACAGAAGTCTGTAGAATTTCATTGTACATATACATATTTTCTTAATGCACATATGGTGAAGTTCAACTTTTTCAGGCTGTTTTTTTAGTCATTTCTCTTTATTCATGTCTTTAAATTTTTCTTTTGTAAAAATGAGAAAAAATGATTGTTATTTGTGTTGTTAGAAAATCAATTGCATCATAAATTACCTTATGGAATTTTGAAAAACTTGATTGTTTGACTACTATGGATAATTTGAAATTAGTAGAAAAATTTGATAGTATGCACAGTTTTCTTCAGAATGTTAGTGGATGTTTTTATGGAGCTTTTTTCCTATGCCTAATGCTAGAAGTGAGGAATAGGTCATTCTATGAATTGCCGATGTGCCATGTTGATTAGCCTTAGCAAAGCTCTCCTTCCTGATTGTTCTCCTAGATAGTTTGTCTAGCTTACATGTACCAACTTTTATTAGTTTTGTTAACCATCCCATCATGTGGTTTTTCTCTTGTAAGCTTAGGGTTAAAAATATTGTTTTTGCTCCATGTCTTTGAGACAGGAGCCCATCAATAGTCTTGGATTTCCAAAAATGACACCCAAGATACAAAATCAAGGATGAGGATGAGTTGGCAGAAAAGGTGCAATACATCGAGACTTACAGACCAGCATCAAAGATACAGTGCAATTAGTTAGATGAGTGTCTAAATCCATTTCCGAGAAATGTTTCTGTTTCCTCCTTTCATAATATGAGAAATGGTCACTAACACCTGGTGGCAATGTGGGTAATGTAAACTGGCATTCTTAGAATCTCCCCTTGAGATGTATTAAAAATTAGAAAAGCCTTTATAGGAGAGTCAAAAAGGCAAAAAAGGGTTAATCTCTCTGAGTAATATAATTTGGATTCAGTATAATTTAGCATGAACAATACCAGGCTAAAAAATGGAACTTTAACATTCAATACTACTTTTCAAATAGGTTCATTTTTAAAAGCAAAAAAAAATGTTGTCTGAGATACTTTGAATTTGTTAACTATGGACTTGTTAATTAGAGTGTCAGTGTAATTCTCCTATTCTAACAAGTTTAAAACCAACCAGGAAATATCAGGTTGTGTGTCTCATATTTTTACTATATCTGACTTTGCTACCTGGTATATTGTATATACGTTTATTTGATTATTTGAAATAAGAAAGGGAAGGGGAGAAAAGAAGATGATTGGGAGGGGGAGTTATGGGGACAAAAATATGAGGAGGGATATTAACGTTTGAGAAGTAATGCACCTGTAACTCTACCCCAACAATAAAAAAGTAAAAAAAGAAGAAAAATAAATAACCTTCTTAATATAATTCAGCCAAACCCAAATTCACAATTACCAATAGACCAAAAAAAAGAAAGAAAAAATAGTACCCAGTAGAGGTATTTGATTATTTTACTAGAATGTGTTTAGTAGTAAAATACATAAAGGGACCAGGAGCAAGGCCTAATTGTAGATTAGCATGCACAAAGCCCAAGTTTGGATTCCCCAGTATCATATACACAGAAAAAGCCAGAAGTGGTGTTGTGTGTCCTGTGTCATGTGATATAGCACTGGCCTTGAGGAAAAAACCAAGGACTGTGCCCAGACTCTGAGTTAAAGACCCAGTACTGGCAAAAAGGGGAAAAGAATTTCTAATTCAGGAAATGTTTATTGCAAATATACTATGTGCTTGTTTGAAAGTTTATACTAATTCCACAAAATTAAAAATCCAAAAGAAAATAGTTTTTGTGAGGCTATATGAAAATTGAAAATTGGAGAATTGGAAATACCTCAGTAAATTAAACTACCTGTACTGGTCAGACATGACTACACTGCTAGATGATCAAGAAGTTGAGCTCTGAGTATATTAACTCAAGCCAGTGGGATTAAAAAAGATCATGACACACCTTTCCCCGACCCTTGAGAAGAAAAGATAACCAAGAGTGATAATCGCTGGTGGCTTGTTGGAGACTGAGGTCATGAAATGGAGCAGTTCAACATCCTGTAGCCTTGAGCAATAACTCAGTCCTGAGTAAACAGCACCTGGCAGAAACCATTACTCAAAGGATTTCCTGGAAGGACCACAAGATGCGCTTTCGAGATTAGCACAATGGCCAAAAGGGCAGTGTGACCCAACCCTGGACCCTTCCACCCTGCCCCTTCCTCCTATTTCAGGGTATATAAACCCTGCTCTGCTTTCAATAAATGAGACCTTGACGCGACTCAGATTGTCTCTGTCTTTCTTTATGCGCCTGGTCTCCTTTCTCTCTTTCCCCCATTGGTTTTCTTCTCTTAGGAGGTGCCAGCTTGAGCCTGACAAATAACTGAACCCGCGGGACGGGAGAGTGGCTTATGCCTAAAACCCTAGCTATCTATGAAATCTGGATATGAACAGAAGAAATTGAAATCAAGGGAGGAAAAAAGGATGTTGGACAAGCTATAATAATGTTCAGACATAAATTTGAGTGACAATAATCAAAGTAAATGACATGCAGAATGGAACTCCAATAACAACAAGATAAAGTGCACACGTGTCATGTTATATGAAAACTGAGAAACATTGCTAGAATGTCATTGGGTGTAGAGTTGAGTTAAATGTGTCATCTACAGATGTTTACTTTCAGTGGCCCACTTGATCTACAAGAAATACTACATAGAAAATAAAGAAATGTAAAGACTTAAAAATATCATATATATTTTATATGCTAATAAAACTCTTTTTGTGAACATTTCAGCATTTGTGTTTTACGGGCTTCTTTATTCTGACTAGGCCTATGATTTTGGATATTTGGAAAGTTTTCTGCTAGAATTCAGTTATATTTCTCAAATACTCTTCCTTCTTTGGACTTTATTCAATATGTGCTAGTCTACAATTAGATCGTGTGATTGAGTCCTCCATTCTTGTAAATAATATTTCTTGCTTCCTATATTTTTTCTGAGTTTCTTGTTCTTCCTGAATAATATGTAGCCTTTGATTCCATAGACTCTATATTCTACATCATCTGATCAAGAATTCCTATTGTGTTTGTTTCTCAGACATTATTTTTGATGGCTTTACACTCTTTATTGAACTTTTGGGATCTCTTTGATTTTATTTTCCATTTCTTCTCTCATGCCATTTAGCAAAAAGACTATTGATTCATTTGGCTCTCCTCTTAGAATTCATTCAGTTTTCTATTGAATTCCTTGAAAAATCACAGTCACACATAGCCATTTGTAGGCTTTCTATATTTTCATTTAACTTATATTTCAGCAAATTTTTTATCAGTACCATCTAGATTTTCAATGACTTTTATATAATTTAAACTAACAGTCAATCCACAGACTTTAACTCAGATGTTTAAAATCATAGTCAGATATCCCCTATCTAAATAATCCTTACGTTTCATTTGGATATGGGAACTGTGTTTCAGGAAAGGGCATTATATATAATATTAGGCAGAGAACTACTCTGTTGTAAGACATAAATCAATCTCAACCAAAATTATAACATGATCAGCCAATTATATAGAGCCAAATGGATACAAATACAGTCTAATTCATAGACAAACATACAGGGACCAATGGACTAAAAAAGGCAGAGGATAGAAGGACCAAAAATAAAGGAAAATATTTTGAAGTGAAATTCAAAGAATGTTGTTCTCTAAGATCAAATGAACATGTCTATTGTGGGGAACCATGATTTTTCATTTTTTCAAACTGTCTGAGATGTTGTCTCTGTGTCTCAGTGTTTCTAACTTGGCTATGGGCTCTTATCTCTCATCTTTAAATTCATGTTAAAATTCAGCATGAATTTCCAGGGTTTGGCTAACTTTGGTGGCAACAGGCAATTGCACATCTGCATAGTGAATACTGGGAAATTCATGTGTTGTGATGAATAGTAACTGATTGATGCTGAATAATAATCAGTGTTCTATTCAGTAATAGTAATTCAATCATACTTATGAAATTATTAAAATCAAGAAGGTAGAATATGAACTTCCATAGGAACTGATAAAAATAATAATGACTTAGAAATATTTGCTTAAGGCCATGATCATGGCTTAGTGATAGAGTGCCCTAGGTTCAATTACTTGATGCCACATACATAGAAAAAGCCCTAGGTTTGATTTCTTGATGCCACATATGAAGAAAAAGCTGTAAGTGGTCTTGTGGCTCAAGTGGTAGAGTGCTAGCCTTGAGAAAGCCCAAGGACAGTGTAATATTTTAAGTTGATTAAACCAGAATAGATTGAAAAGTATATAGATCCATAAACAAGCTATTTTCCATCTAGTCTTTCCTTTGCTATTACTCTATAAATCCAATAAATTGAGAGACACAATTGAAGTGTATTTTGTAGCATAGACAACCCATGGTTGAAATTCTAAAAATCATACAGAGAAAGCATAGAGGGAAGAGAAAGAAAGTAGATGAAAGTAAAGCTGAGGGGAGGCAAATGGAAACTAATCATATTGAAGAATATTGCAAAAAAATTGAGACTAGACCTTAGTTGATGAGTGGATCAACAAGATGTGATATTTATACACAATGGAATTCTATGCTGCTGTCAGAAAGAATAACATTGCCCCATTTGTAAGGAAAGGGAAAGGCTTAGAAAAAATCATATTAAGTGAAGTGAGCCAGATTCAAAGGAACATAGGCTCAATGGTTTCCCTCATTTGTCATAATCAGTAGAAACCTTGGACTCTCCTATCAGAGATTTACAATAGAACAAAACCTAGATACTTAAGGCCATATAGAATGAAGCTAAATGAATGGGCCTCCAGGATATAGAAAGAAAAGCCATATTATGAGTGTTTGTTGTCTTTAAAGTACTATGTTATCTCTCATCTCTTTTGCTGTCCCTTGGTTATCTCATATTGTTACAGTATTTTACTTTGTTATCTGATATATTGTATATATGCCTATTTGGTTATTTGAAGTCAGATAGGGAAGGGAGGAAAAAAAGATGATAGGCAGGGGTGGGGGGAGGGAAATAGGGACCAAGGCATGAGAAAGGGTGTCAATGTATGTGAAGTAATGCACCTTCTATCTGGTGAATATAATGTAATCCTTCTAATTAATTACAATAAAAATACATGAAAAAATAAGATTAGATATAAACCGTTGCTAAACAAAGTACACTCTAACTAGCATGCAGAAACATGGAAATTGGTTATGAGGAAAATATTAAAGAATTTTATTGAGAATTAAACAGTATAGTGATGTGAGGACAGTGATCTCTGTAAAATTTGGAAAAATATTCATTGTATTAGCTACTCAGGAAACTGAGATATAGTAATCATGGTTTGAAGCCAAATTGATGAGGAAAGTCACTGTGAATATTACTTTTACTTAACCAACAAAGAACCAAATGAGAAAGTGTGACTCAAGTGCTAAAGAACTAGTGTGGAGCACAGGACCCAGAGTTGATTTGCAGGATTTCAGTTGAAGTGGCAGAACTGACATCAAAAAATAAATTTTAGGCAAATTATTAAGAAAGCAACTATAGGAAAAGAAGAGAACATTGAAAATATACTCAAGTAGATGATGGACTAAGTGGAAAGTATATAGAAAGATTGTATATATATACATACATACATATGTACATATATATACACGTAAAATTAAATTTTACCTGCCTCTGGCTTCAATTTGTGACTGAAATATTACTAGAGAACTTAGTGAGAGTTATTCATTGAGTGATTCCAACAATATAGACTAATACCCTGATGTAAAAAAGGAATCCAGCTGATAAAACATTTAGGTTTCATCTTAAGAGAGTTTATTTCTCCCAGTTTGTGTTTTGTCCTGGAAGCCAGGCAGAAAATTTCTATCTGGCCTTAACAAGATAATATAGGACTTGGGGACAAAGATGCAGCCCAGTAGCCCAGCACTAGATGTCAATATTGAGAACACCTCTGTAGCAACCATTAACTTCCCCTTGGTACTGTTATAAACAGGCAGAAAAGTGAGCCAGACACTACAGAACAGTAACATGCTGAATGTCAGGAACTTGGCTTCATTGAAGGTGTCAGGGAGGTTCCTGGCCTGGAAAGCCACAATGAAACTGATCAGGGCCAGGAAGCCCAGGTATCACAAAGAATGAGGGAGCCTGTGTTACACAGGATGATGACGTGACCATGTTCAGAGTGTGCATCTATATCAATGAATGGAGGAGAGGTTCCCAGCCAAATTCCACAGAGAGTCATCTGGATCAGGGTGCTGATGGGAATGATGAAATTAGAAGCTCCAGATACTGGCAGCCGCCTCATCCATCTCTCTGGAGAAGTGACCTTGAAGGCCAGAACTACAGTTACAGTTTTGGCCAAGACCGAGGAAACAGCTATAGTGAACACAAGTCCAAATGTGACTTGCTGTAGAATGCAGGTGACTGTGTTGGGATGACCAATAAAAAGCAAGGAACAGAGAAAACTGACGATGAGGCAGATGAGAAGGATGTAGCTGAGAATCTGGTTATTAGCCTTGACAATGGGGGTATTTTGATAATTCAGAAAGACCCCAAGAACAACCGCTGTGAGTGTAGATAAACCAAGAGCCATGCAGGCCAAGACCATCCCAAGTGGTTCTCTAAAATCCAAGAAAGTTTCAGCTCTTGGGAGGCATTAGTTTCTCTCTGTGTTGGCATACTGATGATCTGGGCACTTCACACAGTGCTCCATATCTGGTGAAAAATTAAGCATTAGTCACTTCCCAGGATGTAAAAGGAAATAAGGATCTCTCTATATAGAAATAATTCCAAAATGTCAATACTTACTGGCATGAAGTAAATATCACCAAGTACTACCAGACATGTAGTACATGTTATTTTTAGTACAAAATTATTTTTATGTCTTCACCATGTTCCCTCAGTCCTGCTCACATTCTCTTACTTTCATTCTGATTGAAACATTTTTTGCTTGCTGTGACTATCACACACTATTTGTTGTCACTTTTTCATACCTTCACAATTGTTTTCAGCACCTATCCATGATGTCATAATATTCCTGAATGTACAATTCAAATACTTAATTCAAAATCTTGGATAGTATAGCTTTCACTTCCCTCTCTGTCTCTTTGAAATATAAGTGTAGCGACCTTTTCTTGAAGTTTTAGATTTGCCTCTCCTATGCCTCTGTTAGGTGGTGGAGAACAGAGAATAAAATCACAGTTTGAACTGGTAAAATTATGCTATGTACAACACTTTTTTCTTCTTACCCCAAAGACAACTTACAGCACTTGCTCTATTACAAGAACAGTTGTGAATACAAGTAAATAAAGAAGTGAAAGTGTGTGTGTGTGTGTGTGTGCGTATACATACTATGTACACACACACACATATATATACATATATACATATAAATGTATATGTGTATAGAACATATTGGGTGTTGGTCGTGGGACTTGAACTCTGGGCCTAGGTGCTGTCCCTGAGCTCTTCAGCTCAAAGGTATTGCTCTACCCCTTGAGCCACAGTGCCATTTCTGGTTTTCTGGGTGTTAATTGGAAATAAGAGTCTCAAGAGTCTCAAGGATTTTGGTGCCTGAGCTAGCTTTGATCTGTAATCCTCAGATCTCAACCTGCTGAGTAGCTAGGATTACAGGCATGAGCCACTGGTGCCCAGCCTTATTTTGTGTCTTAAATACAACTTTGAAGACATTGTACTTATCAAAGTATTGCTCAAAATATGATAGCAGTTTAACTTGTATCACTGACAACCTGAATAAACATGCATACAGAAGAACAGAAAATTAACCCTATTTGTTTCATTCTTCAAGAAGCTTTGTCATCTTTGTTGCAACTAGATTGTTAACTGATGAAAGGAAGAATTTGATTCTGAAATACTAATACAAAATATCTTCCATTGAACTCTATGTATTGGGAGAGTGTAGGAGAGAGTATAAATTTCTCCCTCAGTCATGAACTTACCTGTCTCATTAGCAATATCATCTTCTGAGAAAGGTGTGCAATCAAAGCAACAGGCAGCTTTTCCCACCTGAAGGGATTTCCTGAATCCAGGACTACAACTTTGACTGCAGACAGAGTTAGGACGCTGATGGAAATATGATATATATCTGTAACTTTATAGAATTTTAACTAACATGCCAAAAGATCCTTTGTTTTAAAGAAACTGGATGATTAAGCATCATATTTTATGCATGTAATCCAGTCAGTAAATTGAATTCTGTGATCATAAGAATGTCACATGATCACAAAAGTCTTATGAGTTATAGCCTTAGTCTCTAGCCTGGTGAACTACTTGTTAGTAGAAAGTAAATGATTGTTAAGTAATGCACCTTCTATCTGGTGAATATAATGTAATCATTCTATTAATTGCAATAAAATATATTATAAATTAAAAGAGAAAGTAAATGTTATTGGTCAGCCCAGTGGAGCTTCCTTGAATTCACATCATTATATGGTGTCTCCTACTCACCTGTGAAATTGTGAAGAGCAAAGAGGAATATTCATCTTTGAAGATTTAGAAGATGTTCAGGCCTCCCTTTTAAATGATTTTGTGAACTCCATACTCACTACATTGTCACAGGCATTATCTTGTATTAATCATGTGTTGGTTTCCCCTTTACCTTTATTTTTGGCAGCATATATTCTTAGTCTTCTTGATAGAGATTGTCACTGGAGTGAGATAAAAGAAAGTGTTGCGGGATCGGAGGGTGACATAGTGGTAGAGTGCTTACCTAGTATGCACAAAGCCCTGGTTTTGAGTCCTTGGTGCAACGGTGAGGGACCAGGATAAATTATTTTAATCCATCTAGATTTCCTGTAAAGCAACATAGCTGCTAAAAGTGTTGGCATGATAGGGTGTAAATGTGCTGAAAAAGAACAAAGAACTAGGCCCAAGGCTAAGTTTTGCTCCCTGCCAATGAGTTGCAGTTTCCTGAGAGTCCTCTGCCATACCATAATATTAGGTCCCCCAACAATAACCACAGAAAGGCAGAGAATATGGGCAGAGAATTTGGGGAAGACTTCAGAACCAATCAAAACACAAACGATCTTTTTGTTCAAATTCTGTCCATCCAGGGTGTACTATAAAGGGACCTCCCCTAACCTCCTACCGTCGTGAATAAAAACCACTTCCCCACGCCTTTTGGGATTCACTCCCAGATGGCCCCGCTACTTTAGGATGTGCTGGTGTGAATCCAGGCTGGAGCTTGCCCTGCAATAAAGACCCTTTTGCTTTTTGCATCTGTGGTGGTCTCCTGGTGTTCTTTGAGGATACCTCAATCTGGACATTTCAATGGAAACAAAAAAATCAGATAGTAGTGTGGTGGCTATGTATATTATATATACACAATAGATTTCTGTTTCTATCAAAAATACTTTTCAAATTTTATAATTAAATGGAAAGACTAGGAACTTTTTTATTATGATTGGTAAATCAGACTCACAGATACAACAGTGCAATCCTAGCTTTGGAAAACCTCAAGGATAATGCTCTGAGTTCAAGCTGCAAGGCTAGCAAAACAAATTTCAATGCTGAGTAGGAGATGATGGCCAAAAGAGAATAGGGAAAAGTAAAACTCTCTCCACAGAAGAAGAGTTTTAGTGTCCCCACAGGATTTACACATCTAGGAACTCACACCAAGTAAGATTTAATTCTCCAGATATAAGCCACAGAATAGGTGAGCTGAGTCAGGGAAGTAACCCTGACAACGTTGGCCTAGCATGTGGGCTTCAGCTGTTCCTTCAGTATGAATTTAACCAGAAGAAAAGGGAGACCAAAGCTCATCCATACAGTTGGTTGCTCGCCCCCCAGCCGTCCTGGCTCCCATACCCGACCATTGGCCACCTGGCCAATGACCCCGAGGTGGTGGGGAGGGGAGAGCAAGGCTGGCAGCAGGCCAGCAACAATGCTGAATTTTGGGGAGGGCCCCCAACTGTTCGAGGAAGAACATGCAGTCCGACTTGCCTTTTTTCAGGTTCCCACAGGACCAGGATAGATGCCAGAAGTGGGTGGAGAATTGTAGGAGAGCAGACTTGGAAGATAAAACCCTTGATCAGGTGAATACACATGATTCACAGAGACCTCAATGATCTGTAGAACTAGTCCTCACAGGACATTTGAACTGTTTCTATGTTGGACTGTAGCTGACTGAGCAGTGGGCTCCTATTCCACCCACTTAAATTCATGCAAAGCCCACAGGCTGGGCTGACTCTGCTACTGTTGCCACCTCTGACTTAGCTCACCTTTTCTTTGGAGAAGATCTCTTATCATTATAGCTTCCTTGATGTGACTCCTTAGACTGGAATGCCTAAGGCGAACCTAAAACTCTTCTATGGAGAGATACTAGTTGCTAATTGGAGACATAATTTCTTCCTTGCTCTCTTTCCATCATCTTCTCCTACTTGACATCGAATTTTTTTCTCACTCTGATCATGATGTGTTTCAGGAAGTCTAATAATACATGCTGCCAAGATTAAGGGAAAAGGAACAATTACACATGATTCAAGTAGGTTGTACAAGGAAGTATAAAGAGCTTTATGATATTAAGCATGACCACTAACTTGTGGGAATGAGGCCCATTGCACATATATATGTATTTTTTCCTATATAAGCTCTTTGTATGGTTAACTTACAGTAATGAATTTTTAAAATTTTAAGTGATAAAAATATCCTATAAGAAACCTCCACACTGCTTTCCAGAGTGGCTGAATTAGCTTACAATCCCACCAGCAGTGCAGTAGGGTTCCTTTATCTCCACAATGCTGCAAGCATCTGTCATTGTCTAAGTTCCAAATATTGGCAATTCTTGTTGGGGTAAGATGGTATCTTAGGGTTGTTGTTATTTGCAATTCCTTTATGACCATGGATGATGAGAATTTTCTCATATGCTTTCTGCCATTTTAACCTCTTCTTTTGAGAAGTCTCTCTTTTCTGTCCTGACCATCATAACTCAGGATATGATAAGGACACCTGCTCAGTTATGTTCATCTCTGCACTATTCATAATAGCCAAGAAATAGAAACCATCCAGATGCTCTACTGCAGATGAATGGATAAAAAATGTGATATATGTATATAATGGAATACTACATAACCAACAGACAAGATAAAATATTGGCATTTGCAGGGATGTGGGTGAATCTAGAGTGAATCATGTTGAGTGAGGTAAGTCAAGACCAAAGAACAAAAGGCACATGGTGTCCTTAATATTTGACTATTAGATCCAAATAATACAAGAGCAGTGACTCAATATTTCCATCACCAATGCTATGGACAAAGTATTAGAAATATAAACACAACTGCAGAGACATAAATATTTGTGACTCTAAAAAAAGATCAATGTATGTGAACTAATGTACCTTCTATCTGGCGAATATAATGTAACCCTTCTATTAATTACTATAAAAATATATGAGAAAAAAGATCCTATAAAATATAATGAACAGGCTATTACAATAGAATGGATTTCTCATTAGAAAGTACAGAATGGGGTTACAATTCTGAAGTAAATCTGTTTTCAAGGGCCATTGAGGCGTCTGCATTGAAAATGTGTCTAATATATTTTGACAGGTAGAAACATAGATGTAATATTAAGGCTTGTAATAGAGAATATTTTATTCAATTATCACATGTTCTCAGACAAGTACATCATGAAAAATACCGATTTGTTTGTGTAGAAAGTTCAGTATAAGTTACCAGTTTTTTGGGGGGCTGAGTGTGGAGTCAGACTGAGCTTGCACTTGCACTACTGATTAGAGCTAAGCACACAAGGAGATGAGCTGTCATGAAAAACAACATGTATCATAATGAATGACACCATGCTTACGAACTTTGAGCTGTGTCAACAGTGTTGTAAACTTTGTCTTTATTGCTTCTTGCTGGGGTGCTATGAATGAAACTTGCTTGTTCTTTTGTATGAAAGTAACCCCTGGATGTTTCCTGATTCTAAGATAGTATTTAAGACTAGAATAAAAAATAAATGGTGTTACAGTATAAATCTGCAGTCTCTTTAGGCTCCAGTCTAAGCTGTAGACCTCCTGACCTCATCTGTTTCTTGTGTTTTTCTTCTCATCCTCACCCCATAAATCAGGAATTCTGCCTTGATGCCAGCTGGCTCTGGCACAGTTTGGAGGAGAAATTTCTTAATAGAAACATACAACACATTTATGACAATGACTTGATTGACAAGAAATTGCTGGTTTCATCAGTATCATTGCTGAATTAGTCAATACTATATGGCTGCTTTCGTGGAGGCCTCTGTACAATAGCTTGAATCAAATAGTAATCTGTGGATCTTATGGCAATTTGGTGTGCAAATTGACCATCTGTGTATGATGGCCTAATAATTTTGGTTGAAATGTCCCTAGGAAAGAATTTTTTCCAGCCATTTCTTTTTTTCATATATTTTTATTGTAATTAATAGAAGGGGTACATGATATTTGCCAGATAGAAGGTGCATTAATTCACATACATTGATGTGCATCTGATGTAGCATTCTGTGATGCAATCCAATTGCATCATCCTAAATATTTTTCATGCAAATAGTTCCTTGTCACAGATGTTGAACCAAATTTATCAAAGGTAATTTCCTTCCTGGGGCCTCACTGTGATATTGGAGGAAATCCATATCACATGAAATGAACAAGGAGATCTGCAAACATGTTTTCCAAGTCGTGGTATTCTCCAGGATGCAAAGCCACAGCTGCAGAACACCAATAAAAGAGTTTTACATATTCTGCCTGTGGCTTCACCAAAGGATTTGATTGAAGATGGGCTACAGTGTCAATATGAAGGCAAAAGTGCACCTATACAAAGATATATGAGCTTACATACCTGACACCGTGGGCAACTTCTAGCCAGAATTTCAGCTGGACAGATATTTCACAGATGTGTCCTTTGATTTTTACATTCAGTCTTCTCCAGCTTCCCCTTCCTTTCAAGTCCTTGGCTGGAACTAGCTGCTTTTCTACAATGAAACATTGAGCATATGTGGATGGAAATGTGATGATTTCTGGGTTTTTTCCTTCTTTACACTTGGGAAACAGATGGCATTAACAGTGGTGCTACCAGGGCTGAACATACAAGCCATAATTAACTCAATATTTTATTTCCATTTACCGTTTCATTCTCAAGATGGGAAGCAGGTGAGGGAAGTCTAGGTACACAGATGATATTATCAATATGTACTACCATGACATCCTACTCCCTATGCACTGGAAACAGTTTATTTTCATTGCTTTATTTTGAATCTATTTGTGGCAATATTCTGCCTGCTAGTAGGAGAGCACTCTGGTTTCCTTCCCTTCTATGTCTGTAAACTCCTCACTTTCAGCATTACTTTATCCACTCCATCCAAGTTGTCATTGCACGGGATTAAATGATGTTATTACTACCAACCAGAGTCAGTGGCATAAGTTCTATACTAAAAGGCTTCAGAAACATTTCCTTCCTCACAGAGAAGTGGTCTGAGAAGATCTCTTTGGTAACTTGTATTGTGAGTATATTAATAAAAATTTTACTGTAGTCTGGTGCCTCATGACCGTGTATACTTCACTATGCTCTAGGCTGGTATTTGAGGACCAAGGTCTGAAGCAAGCACCAACATAAAAATCCGTGAGACTTTTATCCAATTATCATGAAGTTATTCATATAGATACGTGTATTGCTGCAAATAGAAATTGGTAAGTTAGAGATTTGACTCAACTCTACATCCCTTGATGCTCCAAATTTTTTTCTTTTTTGTTGTTTTTTTTAATATTTCTCCTTTTCATTGGTATTACTTTATTAGATTTCATCCATACTTTAAAATTACAACATGAAAATATCTCTGCTGTTATCTTTTTTATCCCATAAGCTATGATGACAGTTTGATGTACTCTGAATTCAGTTAGGGTCTATAATACAAAGTTCATAATCCCTACTGTGGTTAGCATTTAGTAAATCAATGTGCAAGCAGAAACATTACTACTTACATACTTAAGGAAAAGCCTTAAGAAAGAGCAATTTCGATTTCAATTGTGAATACAAGGATATAACACTTTGCATAGGCAGTCACAAACTTTGAACAAAAAAAAGGATGTTCTGAGTTATTCTGATACAGAAATAAACTTTGAAAGCATATTAATGTAGAAAATTCCATTGGGCTTCAGTAACACTATAATATAATGGTTAAGAATGATCCCTTATTTGGGTTGGTAACACAGCATTTGGGTTATTCCTCAAAAGGCACATTCAATGAAAATACATGTTCAGTATGTCACATATTAAAAACCAAGATTTGTCTTCATGTATGAGAATCTGAAACTCTTCTGTCCTCTTAGCGCAATGGTCAGCTTGTCAGTCTCATAGAATCTGAAATGCATATTTTCTCCTCTACCACTAGTCTGAAAAAATAAACAGACTTGCTCATAGTGAAAGGGGGAAGAATTCATGAAGAAAGAAAACAATAGTTCTGTTCCACGTATGTCACTATTTGGTGTGACTGAATTGATGGACTCTTTAGACAATAAGGCAGATCAAAATGTTCCTCAGGGTGTTCACTAATCAAAAAGGAACATGGAATTAACAGGTATTACAATGTAGGTATAGGAGTGTAGCTCCAGGAGTAGATCAGTTGCCTTGTAAATACAAGGACATGAGTTAAAATCCCAGTTCCAAATATATATATATATATATATATATATATATATATATATATATAATGTATATGTTATAATGTACTAGACTGCATTGAGAGAAAAATGTTTCAAACTCTTAAACCCTTCAGAATATAGTCACTGTAGGGTGGTTATGATAAGCAATATAAAGTTTGATATACTTCTTAAAGATCATGAAGCTTTGAACTAAGGAGGCTAGACTAAATGGAACTACAATGCACTATTTAAAGTGCTTCAAAATTCTTCGCTTAAACAGTAGATGTAACTATAAAACTAATGGTTAGGTCATTCATGGAGAAGAAATGGTTAGCAAGATAGATGAGTTTCCAATCTTATACAAAAATGCTGCCTAGGGCTGGAAATGTAGCTTGGTGGTAGAGTGCTTGCCTAGCATGCATGAAGCCCTGGGTTTCATTCCTCAGTAGTGCTTTAATAGAAAAGCCTGAAGTGGCACTGTGGCTCAAGAGATAAGAGTGCTAGCCTTGAGCAAAAAAAGCTCAGGGACAGCAACCTAGGCCCTGAGTTTAATCCCCAGGATCAGCACCAGGGGAAGACTAGAAGATGTAACTAAATTGAAGAAAGGAAAGGATGGGCGGTTTGTTAACCCATGGCCAACATGGAAAAATATCTCTATTCCGAATATTCTTAGATGGGTAATAATGGAGAAAGATCACAGCAGTGTTCCAGGTTCCAAAGAGGAACTTGACAAAGAGCTCCCAGTACTTAAACCATATTTTGTGAATGACCCTGAAGAAGCAGGAATGAGGGAGGCTGGCTTACAAGTCACATGGCTGGGACATGCGACACTGATGGTGGAAATGGATGAGCTCATATTTCTTACAGATCCTATCTTTAGTTCTCGTGATTCTCCATCACAGTACATGGGTCCAAAGCGATTTCATCGTCCTCCATGCACGATAAATGAACTCCTCTCAATCGATGCAGTCCTTATCAGTCACAACCATTATGACCACCTGGACTACAGAACTGTCCTCGCCCTGAATGAGAGATTTGGGAATGAGTTGAGGTGATTTATGAAATACCAACATGTCAATCCAGAGGATGCTGTAAGGATTCACATTGATGTTCAAGCCAAGAAATCTGTGGGAATTCACTGGGGAACTTTTGCTTTAGCAAATGAGCATTACTTAGAGCCTCCTGTGAAATTGTGTGAAGCTCTAGAAAGATATGGACTTCAGATTGAAGATTTTTTTGTCTGGAAGCATGGAGAATCAAGAGACTTAAATACAGATGATAAAACTTTGAATAAATAGGAAAATAGATGAGTTTTATGGGAAAGGCATCAGTTGTATAAATTTGAAAACAAAACGACTAAGAAATTCATGACTATTATGATTTTTTACATTTGGAAACAACCCCTTAATATATTCTATGTTGTATAGTTAATTTGGTTACTAATATGATAAACAGCTTTATATAAACTATGACAAATTTTAGGGATCCATGGAGATTTAAGAAAGCCTATATTAGTGATACGTGTTGTAGTAGATGTTTAGTTTTTTCTGTTTTTTAACTAAAGCATTGTACTTCAGTGGTAAAATTTTTCAAGTTATAAAAATTATCTTAAATGTTTTCTGTTCTTTAGGTTCTTATATAATATGAGTCAAGGCTGGGTACCTTCCTAGATTTTTTTCCTGAGGTTTATATCCCCACCTCTTTCTTACATTTATGTTGCAGTAAATGATAAAATTAACTCTCAAGTGCTTA
Source organism: Megascapheus bottae (assembly GCF_031878675.1). Taxonomy (NCBI): domain Eukaryota; kingdom Metazoa; phylum Chordata; class Mammalia; order Rodentia; family Geomyidae; genus Megascapheus; species Megascapheus bottae. The sequence goes on along the minus strand of NW_028327804.1, from coordinate 3,272,721 downwards.
TAGACATGGCAGTTCTTGTTCACTGAAGATGACCTTGTAGGTATAAATAGTGATATACAACTGTAATCTTAGCACTAGGGAGGTTTAGGCAGAAGAATTAGGGGTTCAAGAGCGGTCTGAGCTACACAGATTATATCTAAAGAAGAAAAGAAAAAAAACTATATGCAAAATATTAAGATTTATTTTGTTAAATTTAAAAAACATATGCATTTGGGTTGTTATATTTAAGGACAGTGTTTTTTATTGTGATAAAATCCATAAAATTTGAACAATGTAGAAAATGTGTACAGCTTTCAGGTGATAAGTATATTCACATTTTGTATAGCCATGACCACCATAAACTTAAAGAAGTTTTAAATGAGAGGAATTATATTCTACTGAACATCTGTAGTCCCCAAATTAAGAGTTCACTGTTGTGGGCAGGTAAGGGAATGAGCATGATTGATGAAATTTTCTAATTTGAGTCTGAAAATCCAACCTTGTGCTAAGCACAAATATAGCAAAGTTCAAATATTTTGCAAAGGAGATAAATGTAGATCCTAAATAAGAATAGAAACACATTTTGAATGAAATTTTATTTTCTTCATTTTCATTTTCTATAAATATTCTTGTTTTGGTCTTTTAGGTATAATTCAATATGTCAGAATTATATTTTGTTTTATGTGAGTCAGATGTCATATATTTTTATTTTAAATGACCTGTAAATATGAGTGTTTTTTTATTGTCTGTATGGAGTGCCGGCAGCAAAGGATGTGCCTGACCCAGACTGAGGTTTGGTCTTAGGCTCTGTATTCAGTTGTTTGGTCTGAAGTGTATTTAAGAGGGAACTGTATTTGACAGTATTGGAGGCCCTTCTATGTACGTATACACCAGTGAAGTCAACTCTATACAGCTAACCTATTCAATAGGTTTTCTGCACCAAATGCCATTGAGCAGTGCTAATTTTACACAAATTTTTTTCTTAATTGTTATACAATAGGGTACTTTTGCCACCTAACTGATTCATATTGTACAACCTTAGATGCTATGTACTTTGATTGTATTTATGGCCATGTTTTTACCTTGTCACACATCATTTTTTTCTCTCTCATTTCACTTGATCCACCCCTCAACTTCTGGCTTATGATTGGTAAACTGCATATAAGAGTGTCATGGAATTTACTGCTCCAGCTTGTCTTCATAGAGGCTCTTTAGATATTATCCTCTTGGTCAGCTATGATTACAGGAACAAATAGTTTTAATTTCTTGAGGTATCCCAAATTTGTAATTTTTACCATCAAAACAGCTGCAATTCTTTTTTTAATTTCTATTAGTTTGTGACTTAGTACAAATTATACTTTGAAAGGGTTCCATTGTGATTTTTTCCATAGAAATGCTCAGTACATTTGGAAAAAATTTACTTTCTAAATTTACCTTCTCCTTCATAGATTTTATATTAAAGAAATTAAGCAATGATTTTCAGAATCAAGCTCTGTGATCCAGAACATTAGCATGAACACTGACTGGTTCATTTTATAGAGATAATTCCAGATACAAATGTGCATAAATGACTAGTTGGAATGTAAATTATCTACCTATGAATATATTAGTAATGTTATTACTGAAATGAGAAGCCTCTAGTTTTCATGGTATTTGCATGACAATCTTTACCGACATGTAAATAAGCAATGAAAATGTAAACTCATAGTGCCTCTATGGGATGCTTTGAGGTACTAATCTGCAAGTTCTCTCCTTACAAGGCTATTTCTTCACGTGATGTTGCAGGTGTTTAATTAAAAATTAAATACTATGTCAGAAATACATACTCCTTAACGTCTACAACAGAGGAACAGCACTTGAATACCTTGCGTCTAGCATGCAAATCCAGCTTAGTTCATATCTCTTCATTTTTATAGGCTTCATGTCATCATAACATAAACTGGAGTGTCTCAAAACAAGATTTTTCACACAGGTAGAGTTAGTGATTCCAAGATAATGGTCATAGAACATGTGGTATCTGCTGAAAGCCCACTCTATTGTTAATGGATGACAGGTTTTGTGGGTGGGCATCTGTTAATAGAGCACTTTCTCTGCTGAAATAAGTTTCTGAATCTCATTCATGAAAAATTCTCTTCAAGTCCTTATATAATCCTGTATACATTGCATTAATGTTCCATTCCCATTGTGGTTAATGTTTATATATACTCATTGGCAAAGGAGCAAGCATTCAATCCATCAAAATCATGGGCTTGGAAGTACTCCTAAATTTCTATACTCTGTTCACAGATGTATCTTTATTTGAAGTACTTCTAAATTTCCGTGCTCTGTTCACAGATTTATCTTTAATAACTACCAATTCGCTTTGGCCTTGAATTTTGCTATGAAGAGATCAATGAAAACCCTAATCTTTACATAACTTGAGTCTGGGGTTTGATGTATGTAATGTTCAGTGTGAGGTTGGAAAGCATTTAAAAATCTCTTCAACAGCCTCTTGGGGAACTATAATATTCCAAACTACTCCTATATGAGAGAGAGAGAGAGATCAAATCTCTACTAGCAGTTACAATGCCATTGAGATTAACAACTTCTCAAGTTGGGACACATTTGGACCTCTACCGTTTTCCACAAGTAAGAGTGGGAGGAGTGGAGTGATATTGTTTAAATGTCAAGTTTGGTATTAGAAAATAATATAAAAAGACTGGATTTATGAGCATATCAAATTGGTAATATTAAAACATAAGAATTCAAAATAATGGAAAATATTGTCCAATTTCTTGGCAAAGATGAAGGAAAAGTGGAGCATACAAATGGAGTTTTTTGAAGTGTTTAGCTTTATCAATTATTTTCTTTAAACTACCAGGAAATGAAAAATGAAAATAGAATATTAAGGCATGTTGAGCTGGTGCTTTTGACTACAATGGAATCTTAGCTACGCAGGAGATATATTCCTAATTCACTAGCAAAAAGAAAGGAGGAATATGTGGTTGAAGTGGTACAATCCTACCTGTTTTATTTATACACAATGGAATTCTATGCTGCTATCAGAAAGAATGACATCCCCCCATTTTTAAGGAAATGGAAAGGCTTAGAAAAAATCATATTAAGTGAAGTAAGCCAGACTCAAAGGAACATAGGCTCAATGGTTTCCCTCATTTGTCATAATCAGTAGAAACTTTGGACTCTCCTATCAGAGATTTACAATAGAGCAAAACCTAGATACATAAGGCCATATAGTATGATGCTAAATGAAAGACCTCCAGGATATAGAAACAAAAGCCATATGATGTGTGATTGTTGTCCTTAATGTACTATGTTATCTCTCATCACTTTGCTGTCCCTTAGTCTGGTTTCTTTTAAAAGACATCCTCATACTAGACATTTCTTAAAGACTTAATACTAATGAATTGACTTCCTTGAAAGTACATTGAAAGCTAGGTATTGGGGTTCATATTTGTAATCATAGTTATTCAGGAGACTGGGATCTGAGTACAAAGCCAGCTCAGGTAGAGAGGATCATGAGGCTCTTATTTACAACTAACTAACATAAAGCCTAAAGTGGAGCTATGGCTCAAGAGTGAAGCACCATCCTTGGGTGAAAAAGCTAACAGACAGAACTTAGGCTCTGATTTCAAGCTCCAGTACTGGCACACACACAGACACACAGACACACAGACACACACTTGCACACATAGATGTGTGTTATGGATCTAAAACTAAGAATATGATGTATGTATGAATCTTCTATCTTCTACGTTTAATTTATTATTTTTTTGCCAGTCCTGGGGCTTGAACTCAGGGCCTGGGCATTGTTCTTGGACACTTTTTGCTCAAGTCTAGCGCTCTGCCACTTGAACTATAACACCAATTTCAGCTTTTTCTGTGTATGTGGTACCGAGGTATTGAATCCAGGTGTTCGTGCAGGCTAGGCTAGTACTATACCACTAGGCTAGGCTCCTACCACCCCCATCTGACTATCTTCTACTTATTGCTATCTATCTATCTATCTATCTATCTATCTATCTATCTATCTATCTATCTATCATCCACCCAACCATTTATCCTTAGTATTTTGGGTATCTATCTTCAATCAATCTACCTATCATCATCCATCTATGTACCTGCCTACGTATGTACGCATGTACTATCTATCTATCTATTGATCGATCTGTATGTCTATCTATGTCTCTTTATTTTCTATTATTAGTTTTTGCTATTCAATTGAAACTCTCAGGTTGGTACACTACATAATTTTTACTGATTAGCCAAAGGCTATATTTCTTTATGAGTTTTAAAAAGTGATATGGTACATGTTTTTGATATTATTTATTAGAAGAACATACCTTAATTATTGCTGTTCTCAAACAATTCGGATATTAAATAATTTCATAGTTCCTGCTTCTTGATTTATAATCACCTAGGCATATGGTGTTTTATAAATCTCTTTGCTTTATAAAATTTATTTTATTATATTTTTTTGCCAGTTTAAATAAGAATATAATTTTTCTTAGAGAAAAAAAAGAATGTAAATCAATTCAGTTTCTATGTACCCACGGTGGCTTTTCCTCCCTCAAAGCAATACTCTTACTTGAATTTTGTGAAACAAATGATTGAACATAGGGCCTCTGCCTGCTAGGTAAGATTATATCACTTAAGCCATGCCCTCAACTCCTTTTTTAATTGTAATTAGTAAAAGGGTTACATGATATTTGCCAGATACAAGGTGCATTAATTGACATACATTGATACCCTTTCACATGTCTTGGTACCCATTTCCCTCCCCCCCAACACCTCCCACCCATCTTGGTTTTCCCCCCTTCTCTATCAAATTTCAAATATCCAAATACAAATAAATTCAATATATCAGATAACAAAGTGAGATACTATAACAATATGAGATAGCCAAGGGACAGCAAAGGAGATGAGAGACAACATAGTACATTAAGGACAACAATCATTCATTATATGGCTTTTGTTTCAATATCCTGGAGGTCCTTTCAATTAGCTTCACATTATATGGCCTTATGTATCAAGATTGTGCTCTTTTGCAGATCTCTGCTAGTAGAGCCCAAGGTTTCTACTGATTATGACGAATGAGGGAAACCATTGAGTCTAAGTTCCCTTGAGTCTGGCTTACTTCACTTAATATGATTTTTTCTGCGTCTTTCCATTTCCTAACAAATGGGGCGATGTCATTCTGACAGCAACATAGAATTCCATTGTGTACAAATACCACAACTTGTTGATCCACTCATCAACTGAGGGACATATAGGTTGGTTCCATATCTTTGCTATGGTGAATAGTGCTGCAATGAACATTGTTGTGCTAGTGGGTTTAGTATGTCCTTGTTTCTGGGTGGTTGGGTAAATGCCAAGTAGTGGAATTGCTGGATCATAGGGGAGTTCTATGTTTAGCCTTTTGAGGCACTGCCACACTGCTTTCCATAGTGGTTGAATGAGTTTGCACTCCCAACAGTGTAGTAGTGATCCCTCCTGGCCACATCCCCTCCAGCATCTGTTATTATTCATTTTCCTGATCATGGCCATTCTAACTGGAGTGAGGTGGAATCTTAGAGTTGTTTTGATTTGCATTTCTTTTATGACCTGAGATGTTGAGCATTTCTTCATGTGTCTATAGGCCATTTTTGTTTCTTCTTCAGAGAAGACTCTCTTTAAGTCTTTGGCCCATTTTTAATGGGATGGTTGTTACGTTGGAGGTTAGTTTTGGAGTGATTCAATTTTTTGAGTTGTTGATATATTTTAGATATAAGTCCTTTGTCCGTTGTTTGGTTGGTGAAGATTTTCTCCCACTCTGTAGGCTTCCTAATTAATTTACTAGCTATGTCCTTTGCCATACAAAAGCTCTGCAGGCCTAAGCAATGTTCTTGGGCTTTCTCAAGTCTGGATCTTTACCACTTGAGCCAAAGCACCACTTTTGGCTTTTTCTATGTTTGTGTCACCAAGGAATTGAACCCAGGTTTTCATTCATGCTAGGCAAGTACTCTACCACTAGGCAAAACTGCCAGCCCCTCTCTTTCTTTTTTTATGACAATTTTGTCCAGACACAGGACAGACACAGAGTTTGGTCTTTTCAAATGCCCCATGAGTAGGTGGTATTGGGCTTCTTTCTGCTTCATATTAGCATTGTGTGTGGGGGGTGGTAGGTGGGTGGGTGTGTGATCTTTGTGTCACAAGAAACATTATTCTCTATCATCATACTATTGAAAAATTACATGTGCTTCCTCCTGGTCCACTGCTCCAGCTTTTCAAAAATGTAAAATCCTGGAACTCACTTTCTCTTACTGTTACAGTGACAGATTCTTCATTTCCAAAATTGTTCTTACCTACGTGCCATTGAAAGGTGAGATGTATTGAAGTGTGTTGTTTATAATTCATGTTCCAGTCAGGGAAGCCCTGGCAGTTTCTTCCTAGATGAGCAAAATCTGTCTTGGCTGTGTTTCTTTGATTATATGCTGACATTATACATTCTCTTCTATCTAAATAAATCAACATCTGGTACTTGAAATATCTGAGGAAGAAAGCTGTTGATCACAGAATTTAGGTCAAGGCTAATGGGAAACATGTTATATTTAAAGTGGAGACTTGAGAATTATTTGGCTAGAAGACAATTGTCTTTCAGAAATATTCCAGATTTATACAGTAAGTGCAACATAATATAAATGACATAGGTGCATTATGTGTGAATAATAATTTCCAATGGGTTGCGAGTGGCTAATGGTCAAAATCCTTGTCAAGGGGCCTAAGATCCAAGGATCATGGTTTGAAGGCAGCACAGGTGGGAAAGTACGTGATTCTCATATCTGCAAAGATCTGCCTAAAAGCCAGAAGTGGAACTGTGCCTCAAATGGCAGAATGCTAGCCTTGGGCAAAAAGAAGTATAGGGACAGAGCCCCTGCTTGAGTTCAAGCAAAGACTGGCACAATAAATAAAAATAAAATAAAAATAAATTTTCCAGCCCAAGTGAGTTCTGGGAAGTGGTTGTAACAGCCTCCAGAGGTGCATTGAGATCCTAAGTTTCATTTATTTGAAATGGTTCAAATAAAATGCTTTCCTTTTTTCCAGCAAGACATCTTTACTTTGTTGGGTTTGTTTTCTTATCTTCTCATTCTGATCAGAGATTTATAATCTGATCTGTTTTGCACTTATAGAGAAGAGTCACATTCTCTTTAGGGGGTTAGAATCTAAAGTCATTCATCAAATTCTGAAGGTTCTATAATCAAACTTTCTCTGAAAAAGTTTCATGACCTGAACATCCTACAAAGTACAATATAAATAGTTTCATAACTATAACCTTCAATGGTATTTTTGAAATAGTTTTTGTGTCCTGTCAGTACTGGGGCCTGGGCAGTGTCCCTTAGCTATTTTGCTCAAGGATTGTACTCAACCACTTCAGTCATACCCTCATTCCCAGGTTTTGGCTAGGTAATTGAAGGTGAGTCTTTTTTACTAATTGTATTTTATTGCAGGGGTAATATATAGAGGGGTTACAGTTACATTTGTCAGGAAGTGAAGGCAAGTCTTATGGACTTTCTTGCCCTGGCTGGCTTTGAATAGAGATCCTCAGATCCTAGATACCTGAGTAGCTGAGTAGCAGTAATTTCTTTTTTTATTATTTATTTATTTATTTTTATTAAAGAATTTATTAACGTTGATTTTACATCATATTTTAAATGACAAGTTAACAAACAAGTGTTCAAGGAGGGAATCTCTATTTACAATCTCTGGGACTTAGTATTTAGAACTTAATCAAAATTAGGCTAAGGGTTTGTATGTCATAGAGACATATTAATTTATGAAATAAAACATTATGTCTATAGAATCATAGGTTTTTATGTCTATATAGTTATGTTTATATTTCCATTACCATGTCCATATCTTTGGGTATGCAGTTATTGAGTCCTTGCTCTTGTACTCTTTGGATTTAATAGCCACATATTAAGGATACCATGCACCTTTTGATCCTTAGGTATTGACTTGTCTCACTCAATATGATTTGCTCTAGATTCATCCACTTCCCTGTGAATGCCATTATTTTACCTTGTCTGTTAGCTCTGTAGAATTCCATTGTGTATATATACCATATTTTCTGTATCTGTTCATCTGCAGTAGGGCATCTGGATTGTTTCCATCTCCTGTGAATAGTACAGAGATGAACATATATTCAGCATAGATGCCCAGCAGTAATTTCTTAAGAAAACAAGTTATGAGAATAAATAAAAAAGAAACTAGTTAGACTCATTTAAAGAATGTTACTTTAATGAAAAGCATAAAAATCACATTTGTAAGTGATAAAAAATTCTCCTAAAATAAAATTACTCTATTAAATGTTGTCTCTATGTTTAATATTCCTTGGAAAAAATATGGGGAAATTTATGTGAAATTAACTAGTAAAGAGCTTTTTTTCATCCATACATATTTTTATTGTAATTAATAGAGGGTTACATAATATTCACCAGATAGAAGGTGTACTACTTCACAAACATTGGTACCCTTTCTCATGTCTTGGTCCCCATTTCGTTCCCCCCTTCCCTAGTACAGAGCTTTATATAAAGTGCTATATTAGCTTCACACTGCTACAATAAAATACCTGAAACTAACAATGTATGAAGTCATCCAAGTTTTATTTTGAATCACAGTTCCAAGATTTGGGTCTATCATGTCATATAAGGATGGGAATATGTATTTGAGTATTTACATTTTGAGCCAGGAAGGAGAGAGGGAGGGAGGGATGGAAGGAGAGAAAAGCGAGTAGTGAGCGAGCGAGAGAGAGAGAGAGAGAGAGAGAGAGAGAGAGAGAGAGAGAGAGAGAGAGACAGACAGACAGACAGACAGACAGACAGACAGACAGACAGAGAGAGGGCGCAAAAAGGAATTTTATAATCCATCTTGAGGATATAATTTTAGAACCTTTCAAGTAACTTTCAATTAGGCAATACTCCTCAAAGTTAAAATAGCATTTATCAATCTTAGGGCAAAAACCTTTAGAACAGAGCTTTGGGAAACACAGTCATATTTAGGTGGAAACCAGTTGCTCACACCTGCAATCTTAGCTACTCAGGAGGCTGAGATCTGAGGACTGGGAGAAAGCCTATGAAAATCTTATCTCCAATGAAGCATTAAAAATTTTTAAAATGGAGTGATTGGCTTAAGTGATAAAGCAATAACCTTGAGCACAAAAGCTCAAAGAGCACTTAGTTCAACCCTCAGAACCAATAGGCCTGTGCGTGTCCATGCATGTGCGTGCACATACACACAGTTAAATCATAGAAAACACTGAATAAATATTTGCTGAATTTGTATTAAGTACAGCTTGATCCTGACCATGAGTATGTTATGTTGGAAAAGTTAAACAAAAGTTACTTTGTTTGTTGATTCACTTCTGTCTTAGCTGCCCCATTGAACTCATTATTCTCATAAAATCTTCGTTTCTTAAAGTTTATCATATGTTGATGGAGTCTATGAATATCAGAAAAAAGTCTTAGTTTTTGTTTTCAATAACTATTCTCCCTGTTCTTGAAATACGAAACCTTGTTGCCAAGGAAACAGTTTCCTTTCTAGGGTCAAAGACCCTCAGCTTGTCTTTATGAATACTTTTGAACTTGAAAGCTGCCTCTGATGTTGGCTACAGTGGAGAAAGACAGTAGAGGAACATTTTTCCCATTACTTATGTTTGGTTGACCTGTGCTCTTGGGGATCACATGACACATAAAAGGCAATGACGGTGGTTAGAATGAGCCTAATTCTCATCTCTCCCAGAATCTTCCTTCCTTGTTCATTTACATGATTGAGATCTCTGGGGCTATATGCTATCCATAATATGAAACGCACAATTTATTTTTGAGGGTCATGCAACTTTAACCCTGGACCTGCGCTCTGTCTCTGAGCTCTTCGGTTCCAGGCTACCACTCTACCCTTGATCCAAGCCCTACTTCCTCTTTTCTAGTGATTAATTGGTGGTAAAATCTCACGGTATTTAGTGCCTAGGCTGGTTTTGAACATCGATCCTCAAATCTCAAACTCCTAAGTTGCTGGGATTGCAGGCGTTAGCCTCCATGCCTGGTAAAATGCACAATTTCTAAGCTGTTTCGTCCTAGATTCATAGTGTATTTTCCAAACACCTCTATTCCTTCCCAAGTAAGAACAAAGAGAACAAGTTGTTCTACTTAAAATGGGGAAATCTGAGATCTGCTAGAACAGAATCAGAATGTTGGATGTTAAAATAGAATGTTGGTGCTTGCCCTGGGCATAATAAGGCAGAAGTTACATTTGGTTGGGCCATTTTTCAGCTCTGCAACTGTGAGCACAGAGCTTCTCCATACTCCCAAGTGGGTGCCAGTGCCTCATGATTATAACCCTAGCTACTCAGGAGGCTGAGATCTGAGAATCAAGGTCAAAACCAGCCGAGAAAATACTGTGAGACTCTTTTTTTTCTATTAACCCACAAAAATTTGGAAGTGGACCTATGGCTCAAGAGTTAGAGCACTGGCCTTGAGCAAAAAGTTACAGGAACAGTGCCCAGGCCTTGAGTTCAAGCCACAAAACTGATACACATATTGACACATGTAACAAACATACACACACACACACACACACACACACACACACACAGTTCTTCAAGCCTCACATTATTTTGATGAACAAATGATGAGGATAACTATATTTTCCACTACTATCTCCCATCAGGTCCTTAACTATTCTTAATTATAGATATATAGATATTTGCACATTTATGAATCCAGAGATTTGTAAAAGAGCACTATTGATAGATCTATTTATCTTTGAGAGGGGTGGCTTTTGGTAAGCATTGGAATTATACTCTTCAAATGGGTGCATCTATATGCATGTCAATGACCTGGCCACATGACTCAGAATTATATTTAGATATTTCCAATGAAGCAAAAAAATTCTCATGAAGTATTTCTATACCTCAGGCCCCAGAGCTATGAAGACAAGGACAATGAGTTATTCTATATTTCTATAAATTAAGTCAAAATGATATCATTTGACTCAAATGTACATTTGAATGTATGTCTTTCTGATGTGAAGTGAATACAGTCCTTTTCTTACAATCTACTGACTTAAAGCAGAGAAGAGGAAATTGAATTATTACTGTCTTTTAATTTTAGGAGGGAGTTTACTTTTTTATACAGTAAATACTTTGTGTTAGAAAATATATTATAGCCAACCACTTGTGGTTCATGCTTATAATCCTAACTACTCGGGGCTAAGATCCGAGGATCAGAGTTCAAAGCCAGCCTGGGTAGGAAAGGCCATAAGACTCTACTCTCCAATCACCTACTAAACACACACACACACACACACACATATCTAAATGAAACCAAACCAAACCCAACATCTCATAACTGGAGCTGTGGCTCAATTGGATGAGAAATACCTTTGAGCACTATATCTCAGGTCTAGCACCCAGGCACTGAGTTCAAGGCCTGGGACCAACACAAAGAAGTATATATCTATAATTATATCTATAAATAATACATAAATTATATTAAATTCAAAATATAGTATAGTGTATATGGTATGATAATATCACAATACATATAATTAACATACTATTATTTTAATTTATTAATAATACAATATGTAATAACACATAAATATTCATAATTTATATGTAAAATTATATGATACACATATATCATATAGTGTTCATATTCCATGCTATGTAATTGTATATACTATACTATACACATTCTATAGTGTATATACAATTATATAGTATATATGACATACTATATAGTAATACATATTATTCATTATGTAATAGACATTATATACTATATAATTGTATAGTGTCTACAAACTATATTATATATACTACATAGTATATATTTAAATATAAATCTAGCATAATTATTAATCCACAGTTAATAAAATGTTAATACAATATAATGTAATAATATAACTAAGATAATTGAGTTAATATAATTAACTGTAGAATTCATAATAAATGTAAACAAATTATACATTGTTGTGTATCATTCTGGTTTTGTATGATATGATACTGATACAATCCATTAGTTCCCAGAATGTTTGCACATGTTACTATATAGACACTAATGTGGACAAAGATGCTTTTCTTCTTAAAATGTGTTACCATATACTTGGACACTTTTGTATGGTGTTCTAGGTTGACCCTATGTCCTCAAGCATACTGGGTATTAGTGAGTTCACTGCTAGTAACCTACATTCATGTCTCTGTATCCTGGGAAACCTTTAAGGTTCCTGAAGACTTCCCTTTGTGTGTGCAGTTTAAAATTTGTGATTACATGTTTGCTTCTCCTGAGGATTTAAACCTACTGCTTTCCAGTTTTATTTCAGTATAGCTTTATAGATACAGAGCATATAATATAATATTTATGAAGTTAAAATCTATAATGTATTTAGTAGAATAGGGCATCATCTGGTGGTGAATGCTATGTTATTTGATAGATTGTGTACATTGCGGTTGTTGTCATGAAATGTTCTGTCATGTAAAATGAGTCCAATAGATGGAATATGCTATGAATTGCAGCAATGTCGTTTCGGACATCCTGAACTTCCTAATCTATTACTGATCTAGATGCCTCAAAATCACCACATAGAGTTATGGACCTTGATTTTAGTTTTCTATTTCTCTTGTGATTTAATACTCTCTTTAGCATACCTTTTAACACAAAACCTATTAAAGATCAGTATATCTTTAGGAGAAAAACTGTAATCTTAATTAGTCCTTTTATTCCTTTAGTATTACTTTTTCTGAGATATGATTTGAACAGTTTCACATAAATATATTTGTTATGCCTTTAAGTCTATGTCTCTTCATGTTTATTTATTTTTAAGATATCCATATCTATTTACAAGTTAAATTGTAATACATTGGTCATGTCTACATTGTGGAAGTGTCCATTTGGGGAAATTGATATAAATATTGATATAAATATGAGCTCCTACTTATCATTCTGTTGTGGTGAAGTTACTTAAAACTGAATTCCTTGGAGATTTTCCAGATCTTGTTGAATGTGATCATTGTTTTTTTACTACAGATCTGTCAGATTATTTTTTTGTATAGCTAAATTTTGATTCCACCAAAGTGTACTTCCAGCACCACTCCATAACTTATATTTAAAGATGTTTTTTCCTTTGTAGCAACAGGAATTACTCCTTCTCTTCTAGTTTACTGTCTTTATATTGTAATTATTATATGTAGATAATTCAAATATAAAATGATCATTGATCTACAGAAATAACTATGCATGTTTGTAAGTTTTCTATTTGTTTATTCCTTAGAGATTATGTATAAAATTTCATGATTTCTGTGCGCTCATCACAATTCAGCTGATATTTTGCTGCACATTCATGTATTATATTTTTTCATATATTTTTATTGGAATTAGTAGAAGGGTTACATTATATTTGCCAGATAGAAGGTGCATTAATTCACATACATTGATACCCTTTCTCATGTCTTGGCCCCATTTCCATACCCCCCACCCAAATGTAATTATATTTTACACTGTAATTTTAATTTTTGGTATACCTGGGTTTGATCTCAGGGCCTGAGCACTGTCTTTGGACTTTCTCATGGTTAGGCTAGATCTCTACCACTTAAGCCTCAGCACCACATCGAGCTTTTTTCTGTGTATGTGGTACCGACGAATCAAACCCAGATCTTCATGCATATTTAGGCAAGTACTCTACCACTAGGCCAAACTCCCAGCCCTGCATTTTTTTTGTACTCTGAGTTACCATACATTTTCCTTCTCTAGAAAATTCCTTTAAACAGTTTCCACAGTGGAGAAGGTGGTGATATAATCTCTTCATTTTACTTTTCTTCATGCTGTATGATTTCATTAATTTTCTTATCTTCATGAATGTGTTTTCATCCTCTTGTCCTAGTGCCCCACTGAGCAAATGTAGTAATGGCTTCCTTAAACTGACTTTATACATGCACAATTTCTCTGTAGTCCTTCTGATGATATCTAATTGTTCTGTGATATTTCTTCTACAAGCATAATTTTCCTTTGTTTCTGAGGCTATTTTTTCATTGTGGTGCCTGTGAACACTTTCATTATACTTCCCAATTTCTAGTCTGTTGTCTTATAAGTTTTGTGTCTGAGATTTGTTGGAAATTGTTTCATTTCCATTGAGAAATTATTTACTTGTTTTATTGTTCATGTTTATATTATTTACATTGATAGTTTATTTTTTCATTGTCTTTGATCCACCGAATGGAGAAAAGATTTTTGCGTTGAACTTCCTCCCACATTGTTATATTTGCTAAGAATTGTTATGTCTAAACGGGGACTTTTCCTCTCCCTTATGCAACTTCAGTGTATCTGCTTTCACTTTTTCGATGTCTTTGATCCAGTGTAATATAGACTAGATTTTTGCGTTGAAATTCCTCCTTCATTGTTCTACCTGCCAAAAATTGCTCTGTATAAACGGGGCCTTTTATTCTTCCATATGCAACATCAGTGTATCTTCTTTTACTCCTTGGAGATCTTTGACGAGGATGATGGATACTGAATTTTTGCGTTGAACTTCCTCTCGGATTGTTCTCTCTGCTAAGAATTGTTCTGTCTAAACGGGGTCTTTTACTCTTCCATATGCAACTTCAGTGTATCTGCTTTTACTTCCTCGAGCTCTTTGATCCAGGAAAATGGAGTCTGAATTTTTGCGTTGAACTTCCCCCTGCATTGTTCTATCTCCTAAGAATTGTTCTGTCTAAATGGGGTATTATATTCTTCCATATGCAACGTCAGTGTATCTGCTTTTACTTCTTCGAGGACTTTGACCCAGTATAATGGAGACTAGATTTTTGCGTTGAACTTCATCCTGTATTGTTCTATATGCTAAGAATTGTTTTGTCTAAACATGTACTTTTATTGTTCCAATGCAATTTCAGTGTATCTGCTTTTACTTCATGGAGACTGGATTTTTGTGTTGAACTCCCTCTGCATTGTTGTATCCGCTAAGAATTGTTTTGTCAAACGGGGTCTTTTATTCTTCCATATCCAACTTCAGAACTTTCACTTTTTCTATGTCTTTGATCCAGTAAGATATAGACTGGATTTTTGCGTTGATCTTCCTCCTGCATCGTTCTATCTGATTAGAATTGTTTCCTCTAAATGAGGATTTTTATTCTTCCAATGCAAGTTCAGTGTATCTGCTTTTCCTTCCTCGAGGTCTTTATTCCAGGATAATGGAGATTGAATTTTTGCGTTGAACTTCCTCCCGTAATGTTCTCTCTGCTAAGAATTGTTCTTTCCAAATGGGTTCTTGTATTCTTCCATATGCAACTTCAAGGTATCTGCTTTTAGTTCTTGGAAGTCTTTGATCCACCTAAGGGATACAAGATTTTTGCATTGAAATTCCTCCTGCATTGTTATATATGCTCATAATTCTTCTCTCCAAAATAGGATTTTTATTCTTCCAATGCAACTTCAGTGTATCTGCTTTCCTTCCTTGAGGTCTTTGATCCAGGATAATGGAGACTGAATTTTTGCATCGAACTTCCTCCTGCATTGTTTTATCTGCTAAGAATTGTTATCTCTCAAAGGGGTCTTTTATTCTTCCATCTGCAACTTCAGTGTATTTGCTTTTACTTCTTCGATGTCTTTCATACAGTATAATGGAGACAGGATATTTGGGTTGAACTTCCTCCTGCATTGTTTTATCTGCTAAGAATTATTCTCTCTAAACAGGGTCTTTTATGCTTCCATCTGCACCTTCAATGTATCTGCTTTTACTTCTTCGAGGTCTTTGATACCGGAAAATGGAGACTGAATTTTTGCCTTGAATTTACTCCTGCATTGTTCTATCTGTTAAGAATTGCTCTGTCTAAACGGTGTCTTTTATTCTTCTAATGCAACTTCAGAGTATGTGCTTTTACTTCTTCATGGTCTTTGATCCTGGATAATGGAGATTGGATTTTTGCCTAGAACTTCCTCCTGCATTGTTCTATCTGATAAAAATTGTTCTGTCTAAACACGTCCTTTTATTCTAACATATGCAACTTCAGTGTATCTGCATTTACTTTTTCTATGGCTTTAGTCCAAGAAAATGGAGACTGAATTTCTGTGATGAATTTCCTCTGGCTTCGTTCTATCTGCTAAGAATTGTTCTCACTAAACAATGTTTTTTATTCTTCCAATGCAACTTCAGTGTATCTGCTTTCCGTTCCTTGATGTCTTTTATCCAGTATATTGGAGAATAAATCTCTCAGTTGAACTTCCTCTGCTTTGTTCTATCAGCTAACAATTGTTTGGGCTAAACGGGGCTGTTTATTCTTCCATATGTAACTTCAGTGTATCTGCATTTACTTCTTCGATGTCTCTGATCCAGGATAATGGAGACTGTATCTTTGCGTTGAACTTCCTCATGCATTGTTCTATCTGCTAAGAATTGTTCTGTCTAAATGAGGTCTTTTATTCTTCCACATGCAACTTCAGTGCATCTGTTTTAGTTCTTCCAAGTCTTTGATCCAGTATAGTGGAGATGTGATGTTTGCATTGAACTTTCTCCAGCATTATTCTATCTGTTAAGAATTGTTTTGTCTAAACGTGGTCTTTTATTCTTCCACATGCAACTTCAGTGTATCTCCTTTTACTTCTTCGAGGTCTTTGATCCAGGATAATGGAGACTGAATTTTTGCGTTGTGCTTTCTCCAGCATTGTTCTGTCTGTTAAGAATTGTTTTGTCTAAACATTGTCTTTTATTCTTTTATATGCAAAACAGGGTATCTGCTTTTACTTCTTTGAGGTCTTTGATTCAGTATAATGCAGACTGGATTTTTGCGTTGAATTTCCTCCTGCATTTTTAATCTGCTGAGAATTGTTTTGTCTGAATGTGATCTTTTATTCTTCTTCATGCAACTTCTGTCTATTTGCTTTGACTTCTTCCTGGTCTTTCATCCAGTATAACAGAGACAGGATTTTTGTCTTGAACTTCCTCCAGCATTGTTCTGTCTGCTAAGAATTGTTATGTCTAAATGGGTTCTTTTATTCTTCCATGCGCAACTTCAGTGGATCTGCATTTACTTCTTCGTGGTCTTTGATTCAGTATAATGGAGACTGGATACTTGTGTTGAAATTCCTCCTGCAATCTTCTATCTGCTAAGAATTGTTCTCTCTAATGGGGTCTTTTATTCGTCCACATGCGACTTCAGTGTATCTGCTTTGATCCAACATAATAGAGATAGGATTTTTGCCTTGAACTTCCTCATGCATTGTTCTATCTGCTAAGAATAGTTCTGTCTAAAAGGGATCTTTTATTCTTCCATATGCAACTTCTTTGTATTTTCTTTTAATTCCTAGAGGTCTTTGATCCAGGATAATGGACACTGAATTTTTGTGCTAAACTTCCCCCCGCATAATTCTACCTGCTAATAATTGTTCTGTCTAAACGGGTTTTTTTTTCTTCCATGTGCAACTTCAGTGTATCTGCTTTTACTTCTTCAATGTGTTTGATCCAGGATAATAGAGACTGGATTTTTGATTAGAACTCCTTCCTGCATTGTTCTATCTGCTAAGAATTGATCTGTCTAAACGGGGTCTTTTATTCTTCCATATGCAACTTCAGTATATGTGCTTTTAGTTCTTCCAAGTCTTTGATCCAGTGTAGTGGAGACATGATTTTTGCGTTGAACTTTCTCCAGCATTATTCTATCTGGTAAGAATTGTTTTGTCTAAATGTGGTCTTTTATTCTTCCACATGCAAATTCAGTGTTTCTACTTTTGCTTCTTCGAGGTCTTTGGTCAAGGATAATGGAGACTGAATTTTTCGTTGAACATCCTCCCCCATTGTTCTGTCTGCTAATAATTGTTCTGTCTAAACGTTTTTTTTTCTTCCACGTGCAACTTCAGTGTATCTGCTTTTACTTCTTCCAGGTCTTTGATCAAGTATAATGGAGACTGGATTTTTGCGTTGAACTTCCTCCTGCATTGTTCTATGTGCTAAGAATTTTTCTGTCTAAACGAGATCTATTATTCTTCCATATGCAACTTCAGTGTGTCTGCTTTTACTTCTATGATGTCTTGGATCCAATATAATGGAGACTAGATTTTTGCGTTGAACTTCCTCCTGCAGTGTTCTATCTGTTAAGAATTGTTCTGACTAAACGGGGTCATATATTCTTCCATATGCAACTTCTTTGTATCTGCTTTTAGTTCCTCAATGTCATTGATCCAGTATATTGTAGACTAGATCTTTCAGTTGAACTTCCTCCTGCTTTTTTCCATCTGCTAAGAATTGTTCAGTCTAATTGGGTTTTTTTATTCTTCCCTATGCAACTTCAGTGTATCTGCTTTTACTTCTTTGAGGTCTATGATCCAGGATAATGAAAACTGAATTTTTGTGTTGAACTTCCTCCTGCATTGTTCTATCTGCTAAGAATTGTTCTGTCTAAATGGGGTCTTATATTCTTCCATATGCAACTTAATCGTATCTGCTTGATTGGGAAAACGAAACTGAAAGATTCGCAGGCAGGTTTTGTTTACCAGGCTTGTGGCCTGGCGCAGGGGATGGACTTCAGCAGCGCTGGGGCAGGATTTCCAGCTAAGGGATCTATGGGAATCCTTTGTCCTATAGATTGATGGAGCTGTCAACAACAACACTCAGGCTCCAATTACTTTGGCTGGGTCTTTGCCAGCAGTAAAGATGGCACTTCTCTCAGGTTGTGGGGGAAGGGCTCCCTCCCAATGCCATTCCGCGAGTAGAAGTGGAAACTTCTCCTCAGAGGTACTCACAAATTGCTGGATTCTTCAGTTCCACGAAGCTGGCAGGTCCGTGCACGGCCAGGTGTCAGCTCTGAGCTCGTGCAGGCTCTGTGTGGCTCTGTCTGCAGCTGAGATGTCTGTGGCGCCGAGAAGCACTACTGCTCAGATTCAGAAGAGCAACTTTGTCTCCTCATTCACTCCGAGTGGCTGGCACCGGTCCCCACTGTCTTCTTTGTGTCAGATTCCTGCCTTTATCATCTGTGATGCAGATTTCTGGGTCGCTAAAGCTTAGTTAGGAACGATTTGACATATGTACTGTCCCCTGAGCTCCCAAAACTGATATCTTGGTGAGAGCTTAAAAAGGCTCAAATAGGACTGCCACCATCTTCCACAGCTCTCCCCCCCACTGCATTATTTTATCTGTTAAGAATTATTCTGTCTCTCATGGTCTTTTATTCTTCGATATGCAAATTCAATTTATCTGCTTTTACTTCTTAGGGGTCTTTGATCGAGGATAATGGAGACTGAATTTTTTTTGTTAAACTTCCTCCTAAATTGTTCTATCTGCTAAGAATTGCTTTGTCTAAACGTCGGACTTTCTCAGGCCACTGGTCTTAGGGCTGAGTGTCATTCCAATAACACCGGTTTAACTCATGGCAATGGAAACTGAATGATTTCATTCATAACTGACGGAACAATAAAAACATTCCATTCCAGGGAAAAGATGCAACATTATGTAGCAACAAAACCAACATTACAAAAAATTCTCATAGAGTTTCTACACATAGAAAACCAACACAAATCTAATACAGAAAAAGAAATGGCACCTAAAACTCATAACATCTAAGTACCACAATAACTATCAAGACACTGGCCCTAATGAAAGCTTGTAAAAATGGCAGGAACTAATAAATATTTCTCAATCCTGACTCTCAATATCAATGGACTTAACTCTGCAATTAAATGACATAGACTATCTTGTTGGATCCAAAAGCAAGATCCATCATTCTGCTGTCTTCAAGAGACACATCCTACCCAAAAAACAAACAATTTTTGGAAGTGAGAGATTGGAATAAACTCTATCATGCTAACAGAACCCATAAACAGGTTGGAGTTGCCAACCTCATATGAGATAAAATAGACTTCAAACTCAAATTAGTGAGAAAAGACCAAGAAGGTTACTACATACTACTAAAGGGATCTTTCCTCAAGGAGGACATAACCATCCTAAATATCTACACACCTAAGCCCAGACCTCTGAACTTAATCAAGGAAACTTTACTTTCACTGAAACCATACATAGATCAAAACACAGTGATTGTTGGTGACTTCAACACACCACTCTCACCTATGGACAGATAAACAAGACAAAAAATCAACAGAAACCTTAGAATTGAACAACTATATAGACCAACTAGATCTAATAGACATCTGGAGATTATTCCATCCAGGAACAACACAATATATGTTTTTTTTCAGCAGCACATGAAACATTTTCCAAAATAGACCACATTTTAGGCCATAAAACAAACCTGGAGAGATTCAGAAACAGTGAAATTATTCCTAGCACTCTCTCAGACCACCAGGGCATCAAATTGGAAGTGAACACCCATCTCCACCACCGAATAATGCAGACTGAATTTTTGTGTTTACCTTCATCCTGCATTCTTCTACCTTCTAAGTCTTGTTCTGTCTAAACAGGATCTTTTATTCTTCCATATGCATCTTCACTGTATCTACTTTTATTTCTCTGAGGTCTTTGATCCACTGTAATGGAGATTTGATTTTTGCATTGTACTTCCTCCTGTTTTGTAATATCTGCTAAGAATTGTTCTTTCTTGCAGGATAATGGAGACTGAAGTTGTGCATTGAACTTGCTCCTGCATGTTCTATTTGCTAAGAATTGTTTTGTCTAAACGGGTCTTTTATACTACGAATGCAACTTCAGTTTATCTGCGTATATATTTTTGAGGTCTTTGATCCAGGATAATGGAGACTGAATTTTTGCGTTGAACTTCCTGCTGTATTGTTCTATCTGCTAAGAATTGTTGTGTCTAAAAGGAGTCTTTTCTTCTTCCATATGCAACTTCAGTGTATCTGCTTTTAGTTCTTCGATGTCTTTGATCCAGTATAATGGAGTCCAGATTTTTGCGATGAACTTCCTCCTGCATTTTTCTTTCTGCTAAAAATTGATCTGCCTAAATTAAGTCTTTTATTCTTCATATAAAACTTTACTGTATCAGCTATTACCTCTTCGAGGATTTGCATCCAGGATAATGGAGCCGGAATTTTTGCATTGAAATTCCTCCTGCATTGTTCTATAGGCTAAGTATTGTTCTGTCTAAACTTGGTCTTTCATTCTTCCATAAGCAATTTTAGTGTATCTGCTTTTACTTTCTCGAGGAGTTTGATTCAGGGTAATGGAGACTGAATTTTTGCCTTGTACTTACTGAAGCATTATTCTATCTGCTAAGAATTGTTCTGTCTGAACTAGGTCTTTTATTCTTCCATAGACAACTTCAGATACACTTCGAGGTCTGTGATCCAGGAAAATGGAGAATGTATTCCTGCATTGAACTTCCTCCTGCATTGTTTGTTCTATCTGCTAAGAATTGTTCTGTCTACACGCGGTATTTAATCTTCCATGTGCAACTTCAGTGTATCTGCTTTTACTTCTTCAACATCTTTGACCCAGGATAATGGAGACTGAATTTTTGCGTTGAACTTCCGCCTGCATTGTTCTATCTGGTAAAAAAGGTTCTGTCTAAACAGGGTCTTTTATTCTTCCATATGAAACTTTAGTTTGTCTGCTTTTCCTTATTCGAGGTCTTTGATCTAGGATAACAGAGACTGACTTTTTGCGTTGAACTTCCCCCTGCTTGTTCTATCTGATAAGAATTGTTCTGTCTAAATAGGGTCTTTTATTCTTCCATTGCAACTTCAGTTTTTCTGCATATACTTCTTTGAGTTCCTTGATTCAGGATAATGGAGACTGAATTTTTGAGTTGAACTTTCTCCTGCATTGTTCTATCTGATAAGAATTGTCTGAACGGGGTCTTTTATTCTTCCATATGCAACTTCAGTGTATCTGCTTTTACTTCATCCAGGTCTTCCATCCAGGATAAAGGAGACTGAATTTTTGAGTTGAACTTCGTCCTCAATTGTTCTATCTGCTAAGAATTGTTCTGTGTAAATGGGGTCTTTTATTCTTCCATTTGCAATCAGTGTATCTGCTTTTATTTCTTCGAGGTCTTTGATGCAGGATAATAGAGACTGACTATGCTTAAACTTCCTCCTCCATTGTTCTATCTGCTAAGAATTGTTCTGTCTAATTGGAGTCTTATTTTTCCATATGCAACTACAGCGTATCTTCTTTTATTTATTTGATGTCTTTGATCAACTATAATGGAGACTAGATTTTTGCGTTGAAATTCCTCCTGCATTGATCTATCTGCTAAGAATTGTTCTGTATAAATGGAGTCTCTTATTCATCATATGCAACGTCAGGGTATCTGCTTTTACTTCTTCGAGGTCCTTGGTCCCGGATAATGGAGACTGGATTTTTGCGTTGAACTTCCTCCTGCATTGTACCATCTGCTAAGAATTATTCTGTCTAAACCGGGTCTTTAATTCTTCTATTTGCAAATTCAGTGTATCTGCTATTACTTCTTCAATGTCTTTGATCCAGAAAAATGATGAATGAATTTCTACTTTGAACTTCCTCCTGCATTGTTCTATCTGCTAAGAATACTTCTGTCTAAATGGGGTCTTTTATTCTTCCATATGCAACTTCAGTGTATCTGTGTATCCTGGTCTGTGATCCAGGATAATTGAGACTGAATTTTTGTCTTGTACTTACTTCAGCATTGTTCTATCTGCTAAGAATTTTTCTGTCTGAAAGGGGTCTTTTATTCTTGCATATGCAAAATCAGTGTATCTGCTCTTAGTTCTTCTAGGTCTTTGAGCCAGGAAAATGGAGACTTAATTTTTTTCATTGTACTTCCTCATGCATTGTTCTAAATGGTAAGAATTGTTCTGTCTAAACAGGGTCTGTTATTCTTCCTTATGCAAATTCAGTGTGTTTATTTTTACTACTTCAAGGTCTGTGATGTAGGATAATGGAGACTGAATTTTTGCTTTGAACTGCCTCTTCCATTGTTCTATATGCTAAGAATTGTTCTGTCTACACGTGGTCTTTTATTCTTCCTCTTGCAAGGTCAGTGTATCTGCTTTTACTTCTTCGATGTCTTTGATCCAGAACAATGGAGACTGAATTTTTTCATTGAACTTCCTCCTGCATTGTTTTAAATGGTAAGAATTGTTTTGTCTAAACGGGGTCTTTTATTCTTCCATATGCACCTTCAGTGTATCTGCTTTCAGTTCCTCAAGGTCTTTCATCCAGGATAATGGAGATTGACTTTTTGTGTTGAACGTCCTCCTACATTGATATCTCTGCTAAGAACTGTAATGTTTAAACGGGGTGTTTTATTATTCTAATGCAACCTCATTGTATCTATATATACTTCTTCGAAGTCTTTGATCAAGAATAATGAGACTAGATTTTTGCATTGAACTTCTTCCTGCATTGTTCTATCTGATAAAAAGTGTTCTGTCTTAATGTGGTCTTTTATTCTTCCTTTAACAAATTTAGTGCATCTGCTTTTACATCTTCGAGATCTTTGATCCAGGATAATAGAGACTAGATTTTTGCGTTGAACTTCCTCCTGCATTGTTCTATCTACTAAGAATTGTTCTGTCTAAACGGGGTCTATTATTCTTCCATATAAATCTTCAGTGTATCTGCTTTTACTTCTTTAAGGTCTTTGTCCAGGAAAATGAAGACTGAATTTTTGCGTTGAACTTCCTCCTGCATTGTTCTATCTGCTAAGTATTGTTCTGTCTAAAGGTGGTCTCTTATTATTCCATATGCAACTTCAGTGTATCTGCTTTTGCTTCTTTGAGGCGTTTGATCCAGAATAATGGAGACTGAATTTTTGCGTTAAACTTACTCTCCCATTGTTCTATCTGCTAAAAATAGTTCTGTCTAAATGGGGTCTTTTATTCTTCCATATGCATTTTCAGTGTATCTGCTTTTACTTCTTCCAGGTCTTTGATTTAGGATAATGGAGACTGAATTTCTACGTTGAACTTCCTCCTCCATCTTTCTATCTGCTAATAATTGTACTCTAAACAGGGTCTTTTATTCCTCCATATGCAACATCAGTGTATCTGCTTCTATTTCTTCAAGTTCTGTCATACAGGATAATGTAGAGTGAATTTTTGCATTGATCTTCATCATCCATTGTTCTATTTGCTAATAATTGTTGTTCCTGATTTGGGTTTTTTATTCTTTAAATGCAACGTCAGTATATATTCTTTTACTGCTTTGAGGACTTTGATCCAGGATAATTGAGACTGGCTTTTTGCATTGAACTTCCCCCTGCATTGTTATATCTGCTAAGGATTATTCTGCCAAACGGAGTCTTTTATTCTTCCATATGCAACTTCAGTGTATCTGCTTTTACATCTTCGAGTTCTTTGATCCAGTATAATGGAGACCAAATTTTTTTGTTGAACTTCTTCCTGCATTGTTCTATCTGCTAAGGATTGCTCTGCCTAATGGAGTCTTCTATTCTTCCATATGCAACTTCAGATTGTCTGCTTTTATTCCTCGAGGTCTTTGATCCAGGATAATGGAGACTGAATTTTTGCGTTGAACTTCATCCTCCATTTTTCTATCTGGTAAGAATTTTTCTGTCTAAACGGGTCTTTTTTTGTTCCATTTGCAATCCGTGTATCTGCTTTTACTTATTCAAGGTCTTTCATCCAGGATAATAGAGACTGACTTTTGGCTTTGAACTTCTTCCTGCATTGTTCTATCTGGTAAGAATTGTTCTGTCTTAACAGGGTCTTTTATTCTTCCATATGCAACGTCAGTCTATCTGCCTTTACTTCTTTGAGGTCCTTGATCCTGGATAATGAAGACTGGATTTTTGCGTTGAACCTCCTTGTGCATTGTTCTTTCTGAGAAGAATTGTTCTGTCTAAACCGTGCCTTTTGTTCTTATATATGAAACTTCAGTGTATCTGCTTTTACTTCTTGGAGGTTTTTGAGCCAGGATAATGGAGACTGAATTTTTTCATTGAACTTCTCCCTGCATTGATCTCAATGTTAAGACTTGTTCTCTCTAAACGGGATCTTTTATTCTTCCACATGTAACTTCAGTGCGTCTGCTTTTACTTCTTCCAGGTCTGTGATCAGGATAATATGAGTGCATTTTTTCATTGAACTACCTCTTCCATTGTTCTATCTGCTAAGAATTGTTCTGTCTACACGGGATCTTTTTTTTTGCCAGTCCTGGGCTTGAGTTCAGGGCCTGAGCACTGTCCTTGGACTTTCTCAAGGCTAGAGCTCTACCACTTAAGCCTCAGCACCACTTCCGCTTTTATTATATGTATGTGGTACCGAGGAATCGAACCCGGGTCTTCATGCATGCTAGGCAAGCACTTTAACCACTAGGCCAAACTCCCGGCCCTACACGGGATCTTTTATTCTTCCATTTGCAACTTCAGTGTATCTGCTTTTACTTCTTCAGTGTCTTTGATCTAGCATAGTAGAGACTGAATTTTTGCGTTG
The DNA here is from genome assembly GCF_031878675.1 of Megascapheus bottae. Lineage (NCBI taxonomy): Eukaryota > Metazoa > Chordata > Mammalia > Rodentia > Geomyidae > Megascapheus > Megascapheus bottae. The sequence continues at coordinate 3,247,372 of NW_028327804.1, read as the reverse complement.
AAATTCTGCCTGTATTGTTCTATCTGCTAAGAATTGCTTTGTTTAAACCTGGTCTTTTATTCTTCTAATGCAACCACAGTGTATATTCTTATACTTCTTCGAGGATTTTGATCCAGGATTATGAAGACGGGATTTTTTTCGTTGAACTTCCACCTGCATTGTTCTATCTGCTAAGGATTATTCTGAGAAAATGCGTCCTTTATTCTTCCCTATGCAACTTCAGTGTATCTGCTTTTAGTTCTTTGAAGTCTTTGCTACAGTTTAATGGAGACTGATTTTTTTCATTGAATTTCCTCCTGAATTGTTCTATCTAAGTTGGCTGTTTGTGCATTCTGATAAAGTGATTTGTAGAATGCTTCTTAGCTTCTGGAATTGTTAATATTTGTTTCACCAGCACTGGATGAATGAAAGTGATTTAAAGCCAGTAGTATTTTCCTTCTAATATGTAGGGCAACTTACTTATATCATTTATCCTTGGCTTTGCTTTCCAAAAGCAAGCAACCTGATTCTGTAAAACCCGACTTCATGAGAATATTAGAGTTAGAGGTTATCATCTTCACACTTCAGAATAGTCCCTGCTTTTATAAACTTACGTTACAATATTAGGTAGAAGAATGGTGACTGTTAGTTTCATAACTATTCCATAGGTTTTACTCTTTAAGGATCATTAACTCAAGAAGGTATTAAATACATTCAGGTAATAGTGGAACGTGGCTTCTACTGATTTAATGTGTGTGGAGATAATAATCACATTTCTTAGGATTACTAAAATGTTTTCTTCAAATTTTCAGTACTAGACTGCTATGCTAAGTGGGAGGAGATAATAACGATGCTGAAATTCTAGGAATCAAGTATGAAGCAGAATTTCAGGGGAGAGCATTTGCTAGGGATATAATTTCTAAGGCTCATATCAAGTATATTGAACTAAAATGCCAAATGATAGAAGACTCAGCATCACATTTTGTTTGTTTTATGCCAGTCTTAGGACTTGAACCCAGGGCCTGGGAACTGTCCTTGAATGCTTTTTTTGTTTTTTTTGTTTTTTGCTTATGGCCAGTGTTCTACCACTTGATACACAGCTCCACTTCCAGATTTTTGGTAGTTAAATGTCTATCAGAATCTCATGGAATTTGTTTGGGCTGGATTCAAACCTGATCCTGAGACATCAGTCTCCTGTGTAGATAGGATTCCAAGTGTCCGCCCCCAGAGACTGGCTCACATCATTCGTATATATATAGTCAGTCCTGATACTTGAACTCTGGGTCTGGGCCTGGGTGTTGTCCCTGAGCGCTTCAGCTCAAGGCCACCACCCTACCCCTTGAGCCATAGGGCCACATCTGGTTTTCTAGTGGTTAATTGGAAATAAGAGTCTCATGAATTTCGGTGACAAGGCTGGCTTTGAACTGCTATCCTCAGTTCTCAGCCTCCTGAGTAGCCACGATTCACAGTGTGAGCCACCACGACTGGCTAAATTATATTTTAAGTTAATTTTTTGTTAAGTTGATATACAGTTGGTATACAATTACATAAGCAATGAGTACATGTCTTGAGAGATTGTTACGCCCTCCCTCATTTTTCTCTGTTTTCCAACCCTCAGCCTCCTGCTGAGGGAGTACAGGTTGTACAGTTTATTTCCATTCAGTGTCTTGTAATTATCACTATTGAATTGGTTTGCCCTTCATTCTTTGTTTTTACCTTTTTTTATACACTTTCCCTTCCCTAAATGAGATAAACCTATATAAAAGACACAGGGTACCCAAATCAATTACAGCGACTACAGAGGCTAAAACTAAAGGGAAAAAGAACAAAAGAGGTAAAAATCAAATAAAAAGAAAGAACATCATACAGTACCTTAGAAGCAACAACATCAAAAACAAAACAAGAAAAACCTTGGGCTGAAAATGTACCACAGAGATAGAGTGCTTGCCTAGCGTGTATGAAACCCTGGATTTCATTCCTCAGCACCACATAAACAGAAAAGCTGGAAGTGCCACTGTGGTAGATTGCTAACGTTGAGCACAGAGTGTCTCAAACTGACGAAACCCTTTGATTGTCACATTTAACTCAGGCTTCAAAGCTATGCTAGGAACCAGTTATGTGATTTGGAAAAAAGTACAGTTTTCAAAAAATCACTAGCCAGGCACTGAAGGGTCAAAATTGTCATTCTAGCTAGCCAGGGAGATGGTGGTTCAAAGCCATTGAAGGCATAAAAAAAGTATAAGATTCTTCTCTCCACCTAACCACCAGAAAACTGAGTGGAGCTGTGGCTAAAACTAGCACAGCAGTAGCCTTGAGCAAAAAGAACTCAGAGACTTTGCGCAGGTACAAAGTTCAAGCTCCCAAGAATGAAACAACAACAACAACAACAACAACAAAAAGAACCTTTGATACCGGATACCTCAATTTAGAAAGTATATCTAGATATCTGAGCAGATTTTTCCTAATCTTTCCTCATTCATCTCATGGAATCACGTAATCTTGAGCCACATCTGACTAAGAGCCTGCTTTGTGCTTAGTAAATTCATTCCACATACTCCAGTAGAATCTGGACAGCTAACAGCCATTTACCAATGCTTTGTTCTACATTTAGGCCAGTAATGTCTTCATACCATCTACACAGTCAGCTATATCATCTTTCCACAAGAATCATGGATTGTAGAACACTCAGAATACTAAACAGTTGTTATAAAACCCCTTGATTCATTAAGAAAAATTCTGTACCACTTAGAGCAATTCCAATAATGGTCTTTACGTCCAGCCTCTTTTTTTAAGATTTTATTAACATTGATTTTTACATCATATTTCGAATATCATGTTCAATAAACAAATATTCAAGAAGGGAATCTATATACAATCACTGGCACATACATTTTAGAATATAGTTAAAATCAATCTGAGTCTTTGTATGTCATAAATACATTTTAATCTATGTAATAAAACACATGTCTATGGAGTATATAGTCAATCAGATTTTATGTCTATGTAGATATGTTTATATTTGCAAGACTATGTCCATAAACTTGGGTACCCAACTATTGAGTCATCACTCTTGTACTGTTTGAAACTAATATCCATATATTGAGAATACTATGTACCTTTTGTTCCTTTAGTACTGACTTATCTCACTCAACATGATTCGCTCTAATTTCATCCACCTTCCTGAGAATCCCATTATTTTATCTTGTCTGTTGGCTATGTAGAATTCTAGTGTGTGTGTGTGTGTGTGTGTGTGTGTGTGTGTGTGTGTGTATTACATTTTTTTGTATCTACTCATCTGCAATAGGGCATCTGGTTGTTTCCTTCATCCAGCCTCATTTTCTACAGGTATTTTTTGTAGTCTCTTTTTTTATTGTTACGGTAATGTATAGAGGAGTTACAATTACATTTACAGGTAGTGGGTTGCATTACTTCTCACACATTCATACCCCTCCTCATGGTTTTGTCCCCAGTTCCCCCTCCCCACCCCTTCCCAATCATCTTGTTTTCCCTTTTCCCTTTCCTATTTCAATTAAGCAAATAACATATATACAATTTGCCAGGTAACAAAGTCAGATACAGTAACAATATGAGATTTACCAAACGGCAAAAAAAGAGATGAGAAATAACATAGTAGATTAAGGACAACAATCACACAAGATTAAGAATAACGATGACACAAGATATAGCTCTTGTTCCCATATACTAGAGATCTTTTCATTTAGTCTCATCCTATATGACCTTATATACCTAGGTTTTTGGGTTATTGTAATCCTCTACTAGGAGAGTCCTAGATGTGTACTAATTATTACAAATGAGGGAAACCCTTGAGCTTATGTTCCTTTGGGTCTGGCTTACTTCACTTAATATGAGTTTTTTCAAGTCTTTCTACTTCCTTACAAATGCAGTCATGTCATTCTTTCTGATGGCAGCATATAATTCCACTGTGTATAAGTACCACATCTTCTTGATTCAGTCATCTACTGAGTGGCATCTGGGTTGGTTCCATATTTTTGCTATGGTAAATAGTGCTGCAGTTAGCATCGTTGTGCTAGTGGCTTTAGTATGTCCTTGTTTCTGGACAATTGGGTAGATGCCAAGTAGTGGAATTGCTGGGTCATAGGGGAGCTCTATGTTTAGTCTTTTGAGGAACCACCACACTGCTTTCTCTAGTGGTTGAACGAGTTTACCCTCACACCAACAGTGTAGTAGTGATCCTCCCTGTTCACATCCCCACCAGCATCTCTTATTAGATTTCTTGATAATGGCCATTCTGACTGCAGTGAGGTGGAATCTCAAAGTTGTTCTGATTTTCATTTCTTTTATTGCTAGAGATATGGAGCATTTCTTCATGTGTCCAAAGCCCATTTTAATTTTTTCTTCAGAGAATACTCGTTTGTAAGTATTTAGCCCACCTTTTAATGGGATGGTTGTTTCTCTGAAGATTTGTTTTGGAGACAGTCAATATTTTTTGCTCTAGTTATATTTTAGATAACTACATATCTTTTTGTAGAAAAAAGATTGGGAGCCGGGCATGGTGGCTCACACCTTAATCTCAGCTACTTAGGAGGCTCAGAGCTGAGGATCTCAGATCAAAGCCAACCAGGGCACTAACGTGTGTGAGATCAAACTCTGTGAACATACAATGACTTTAAGAGTAATCTCACTGGGCCTGGGAATGTAGCCTAATAGTAGAGTGCTCACTTAGCATACATGAAGCCCTAGGCTTAATTCACCAGTACCCCATATACAGAAAAAAGCTGGGAGTGGCACTGTGTCTCAAGTGGCAGAGCACTTGCCTTGGGCAAGCGAGTGCAATGATAATGTCTAGGCCCTGAGTCCAAGCCCCAGGACTGACAAAAAGAAAAAAAAAGAGGTATCTCACTTAAGTAAAAATGAGTATACCCTATCTTTATACAGACTGAAAAATTCATTAAGAAATTAGAAAATATGTATGAATTGCTTAATTTCTTTTGTGTGTTGGCACTGGGTCTTCAACTGAGTGCCTCAGCTCTATCCCTGACCTTTCCTGCTCAAGGCTAGCACTCTACCAATTCAGCCCCAAATCAACTTTCTTCAATTGAGATATAAGCAATGAACATTTCAGGGTGTTTCATGAAAAAGATTTTTACAAATTGAAAGTTTCAACACAGTCTTATTTTAGTATCAATGTTGAGGTGGGAAGAGGTGGAAAAGTGAAATGTTTCCTGATCCCCACAGAGATTAAAAATAGTGAGGTTGGAGGCCAGGAGTTTGGCTTGTTGGAACTAGCCCTGGACTGGCAAAAACAAAGTAGGGTTAGATAAATCAGATCTATTTCAAAATGTGTGGAAAATGGTATGATTTCTTGTTTGGCTAGTCCTGGGGCTTGAACTGAGGGAAGAGGAACTGTCCTTGGCCACTTTTTGTTCATGGCTACCATTTGACACTTGAGGCACAGAGCCTCATCTGGCTTTTTCTGTGTATGCAGTGCCTAAGAATTGAATTAATGGCTTCTTGTATACTAGGTAACACTCTATGACTAGGCCACACTCAAGGCCAAAGTAGAATTTTGATGCTGTTGTGGAGTTTTAATTTTCTTAAATATTTGTACAAAGCACAATAGATATAGAAACCAACTCACAACAGAGTCCGAAATATTACTTCAGTTTCTCTGGCATTTCTCCCAATTAACAGAATACCTTTCTAGGCATCTCATTTGCTCTGTCCTTAAGCTTTGGTACCTGACCTGTCTCTCCCTGGTGGCCTGGCCTGGATTCCTGGTGATTCCATGCATTTCATTGTTCCCTATACATCCAGTAAGGTTTTCTTGTACAAGTGCAGGCGAGTCTTGTTTTTACCCCACCTAGGACCTATGTGTCTGGGAGCTCACATTGTAGGTGGAAAGTAAAACAGAGTATAATAAGGACAGAAGAATTGTACACCATATTATTAACAAAAGGGTTTAATAGTTAGAAAAGTAAATACAATGATCACTTGACACCAATCCTAAGAGCAAGGTAAAGAGATATCTTTTTAGGAAGGGGGCAGGGAAGCTCTAAATCCAGACTGGTCTCCAAGTTGCCTTCAGGCAGTAATTCTACCTCAGAGTCCTCAGAAGGGTTTGCCTCCTCATAAGAAACAGAACCTTCTTCCTGAGTGAAGAGCGGGGCAGATACTAGATTGTTGACTGGAGATTGCTTCTCCTGAGGTGAGACAAATGGGTCTGGATATTTTGTGAGGATCGATTTGCTTTCCTCCAGTGAATCCAGTATTGAGACTGCACTTACTGCTTCCCCCGCACATAAGCTGGGAACACTTTCCATGAGCCCGGCCGGTGGCCCTTCAACCTGCAGAGAAAGTGGAGTGTAGCTCTGACTCACGTGGACTGACTCTGGGTGCACTGTGAAAGCAAAGGGAAGGAAATGTGCCTCCTTTTTTTCTTCCTCCAGAGTATCTGCATGTTCAACTGTGTCACATGTGGGGTTCAGAGCACAAGCTATATCCACAGGACTGCAAACCTGTTTGGTGTTTTCTACAGAAGTCCTATGCTTTCTAGAGTGCAGTGATGATTCTCCATCTCTATCAGTCACCAGTTCCATTGGTGGGTTTTTCATCTGGAGTTCAGGAGAAGCTCTTCTACCAAACCTAAGAACAAAAATAGGTACAGCATTCTAAGAGTGAACTCTGCAAGCTGAAGCGTCACTCAACTTCCATGAGGCTTTAATGGAAGAAGCTGTAGAATTGGAGTTTGGACTGAACACTGAGGAGATGTAAGGTCTTTCTAATGAGTGCTTATGCCGGAGTCATTTCAAACAGAGAACAGACATTACCTGGCTGAAACCACCCAGAAAGGGCAATTTGCCAAGCTGGGGAGAAGTAAGGGCCAAATAGTACCTATACCAGGTGAGCTTCCTACTCACAGGCTCTTAGGAGCCCATACCAGGTCTTCTACTTTTTTTGGTCTTACTGGTCATGCATTCTTCCCCTACTCAAAAGGGATGTGTAAGTGGAAGAGCAGCTCTGAGACCGGCATGGGACCTCATATAGAGGCTGAGTTGTGTCAGGGTGTGCCAGTTCTTGAGCTCATAGAAATCACTGGAGTAGAAGTCCATCCACATCATTGAAAATGGAACACAGGATGCTGCGGGCTAATTGGGGACAAGGAAACTGGGAGCCTTCTCTCCATTCTTAGCCTTCTACCAAAGCCCCTTTCTTGCAGGACACTAATGCTGTGGCTGTCCTGCAGAGATGTGCACTTGTATGCTGGGAGGAGGGAAGAGACACCAGAGAACAGGATGACTTTTACACCCCACTTTCGGGAAGCTTCTTAGAGAGAATCCTTCAAAATGCTCAATGTCATAGACAATGAGAAGGTTGTTTCCCCATGGGATCTGACTTTCTGCACACAGCCCTATCTGTAATCCATGAGTGTCTACACTCACAATCACACCCACAACTCTGTTATTTTTTTTTGGTGGTCGTGGGGCTTGAACTTAGGGCCTGGCCACTGTCCTTGTGCTTTTTCCTCAAAGCTAGCACTCTGCCACTTGACACATAGCATTACTTCCAGCATGTGTTTTTTCTTTGTATGTTCGTTGTACTGAGCAATCGAACCTGGACCTTGGTGCATGCTACCCTAGCACTCTACTACTAGGCCAAACCCCAGGGGGCCTACAACTGTGTTATCTAACATCCACTGAAGTCCCAACCTCAAGACCTGGTGGAAATCACAAATGATGTGCAAACAAGAGAATTGTGCTTTGATTAGATGCCTCAAAAATACCCAGTTTTTTAGGCGGCCATGGTGGCTCATGCCTAGAAGTCTAACTACTAAAGATACTGAGATGTGAGGAAGGAGGGTCACAGCAAGCTCAGGCAAAAAAGACTGTGGGAATCTTATTGCCAATTAACCATCAAAAAAACGGAATTAGTGCTGTGGTTCAAGTGATAGAGTGCTAGCCTTGAGCTGAAGAGCTCAGTGACACCACCCAGGACCAGATTTTAAAATCTCATGACCAATAAAAAAATATACCCCGATTTACATGACAGATATTCTATTTCTGTGTAACCCCACTTACTTCTTTACTTGCTCATCTTCCTCCCAGTTACGGTGCATGGATCTGTAGCAATGGAAGGAGAGAAGGAAGTCAACTCTATGGTTTTCCAATGTGGAGCTAACAAGACAAGTACGGGCTAACTAAATCCCGGGGAGGAATATAAAGCTACCCAAGTCAGATATGTCTACAGGTTAATGAAAATTCTGCTAAGAGGTCTCTATACATTTGTCCAAAGTAAATACACCAATGGCTCATGACGCTCATCTTAGCAACACAGTATGCTGGGATCTGAGGATCACAGTTGGAAGCCAGTCTAGTAAGGAAAAGTCTAAAGGCACTTGTCTTCAATTAGACAGCAAAAAGCCAAAACTGGACCAAATGGCTCAAATGGTAAAGTGGTAATCATTGAAAACCAAAGGGATGGCAATCAGCCCTGGGTTCAAGTTCAATTGCCAGCAATGGACCACACACCAAAATGTAAATGCTTTGGGATCTAAACAGGCAAAGCTAACACAATCCCTACTGATGGCTCAGAAGTCATTCAGTCCCTAGCCTTTCCTTTGTCTCCAGTACTTCACAGGCTTCCATCATTGCTACTTAAAACCTTATTTCCTCCTGGGAAATGGGATTTCCTAGGACCTCACCTAGGTGAGGGCTGCAATTGCGTGCCATTCACTCATGCCTGAAGTCCAACTTCTCAATAAGCACACTGCTGAGACTCCAGTATCTTATGAGGGAAATGAAATGGTATGATGGCCCAGACCTAATAAAGTAGCCAGCTTGTGCACTTGAGTCATGCTTAGCTCCCCTGTGAACACCCCCATGAGCCAAACAGGCTCAGAGAGGTGCCAAGTATTCCAAGACTTGGCCAGGAGGGGCTGAGCAGCCTGTGTTTGGAGGGGGAACACTCACTTTTTCAAGAGAATAACCAGCAACTGCTCCATTGTACCTCACAGTCTGAAATTGTGAAGGACATTTCCCACATAAAAGAGATCACCTTTCTGGTAGGCAGGGATCAGCTTTATCAGCAGCATCTCCAACAGGCCTTCCTCCAGGAACCATAGGTTACAAGGCTCATTCAGAGTCTGAGCTGACTCACTGTCACACTCTGGTGGCAAAAACAATGGATCTTCAAACATAGAAATGGGAGCACACTTCACATTGAGGAATTGGTATAGAGTAGATTGAAAATGCCACAAAGTGTCGTCTCAACAAGAAGGTTGTAGTTTGTGGGGAGGTTGAGGGGGTCACATAAATTTCCTCTCAGGAATATGCCTCATTTGAGTTGCCCTGGATTTTCCTGGGTACCATCCTAGAGAAAGGCCTGATATACTGGATTCGTGGCTTGGCACTGATCCAGGATCTACATCTTTGAGTGAGGCATCCACAAGTTTCATGCCTGATACCGAGTCTCCTGACCTTTGGCAACAGCACAGCAACATCTTCTTGTTCCTGAGCCAAAGGCCAAGTGAGCTGGCTTGAGCTGGTTGTCAGATACAGTGACTTGGTTACCATGGTTCCATATTCTGTTCCATTGTGAGGGAGGTAGGGTCACCTCTCAGGGCCCAATGACCAAAGCTCCTTGCTCACAGAAGACCTCCCCAAAGACATACTAGAAGCTGAAATCTCCCATCCCACCTCACAGTATACATGTGGTTGCAGTAAACAGCACACCTTCTTGGTCAAATCCCAACATCTTTAACCTGGCCCAGCTTTCAGCCTGGTCTCAGACTCAAGGAGCTTTTCTTAGGTAAGATCCAACCTTAACTGTCACTATTCCCCTCATCCTGCACAAGCCATTTTGCTTCACAGTGCCTTCTCAGCCTCCATTTTGCCCCTTGCAGTTTTTTTCATAGTCCTGGGGCTTGATCTCAGAGCCTGAGCATTGTTCTTGGGCTTTCTTTAGGCTATAGCTGTCCCACCAAGCCACAGCACCACTTACACCTTTTTCTATGTATGTGGTACTGAGGAATCAGCGTTAGTCTTTTTGTGTGGTAGCCAAGCACTCTATCACTAGATCAAACCCCCAGCCCATTGCACATATTTTTGACATTGATCTACTAGGACGTTGACAGGTTTATGTATCCTAATCTATTATTTTTCCCTGATGAACATCTGTGCTGTCATCTGTAAAAAATGCAGGTGGGAAAATTATAGAAGTATTGGTGAAATAAAAAAAGCATTACACACCTATATAAGTGTTCATTCTTTGTAGGAGAAAGGATATTTTGATATGATGATGATGACTATTTATAAATACTATATCGGGGTTGGAAGTTTGGCCTAGTGTTAGAGTGCTTGCCTAGCATCTATGAAGATCTGGGTTTGATTCCTCAGTACCACGTAAATAGAAAATCCAGTAGTGGCACTGTGGCTCAAGTGGCAGAGGGCTAGACTTGAGAAAACCCAAGGAAAGTGTTCAGGCCCTGAGATCAAGCACCAGGACTGGCAGAAGAAGAAGAAAAGGAAAGGAAAGAAAAGAAAGTGCTTTTTACAAACTAGTCATGCATAGCATTTGCTGCTAAAATGTTCCCTTCTGCATCTTGTGACGTATTCCTTTCCCTCAATGTAGACAAGAAAAACAGATTTCATAACTTGCTATGCTGTTGTCCAATCTCTGGATATTAATTCAAGATACAATAATCCCTGAGATATCGTGTGTGTGTGCATGTATGTGTAAGTCTGAGAGTTGTACATGCACAAGTGTGTATAGGGCCCTAAGGCTTACTCTGAGGGCCTATGTGATAACCCTGAGCTTCTTTTCCTCAAAGGTATTGGTCTTTCACTTCTACCTTAATGTAGCTAGTTGGAATTGAGAGATTCACACAATTTCTTGTCTGTGCATTGGAAGTGATTTCTCAAAGGCCCAGTGCTGGTTTCTCATACAGTTAATTGTAGCTATAGGGATGGCTGAGATCTAGTTAGAAGTCAGCCCTGGAAACAAAGTCACTAATAGAGATCGTTTTCTTCCGTTAAGCACACACACAAAAAAGGAAAAAGTAGAATTGTGACTCAGATCCTCTTGTACCAGCCATGAGAAAAAATAGTAATTGGGAGCACCTGGTCCCTGAGAGGAGAGGTCCCAGATATTAAAACACAGACCTATGGCCACCTAATCTTTGAAAAGGGAGCCAAAAAATAGAATGGAAGAAAGACAGCCTCTTCAACAAGTTGTGATTGCAGAACTAGTTAAGCACCTGCAGAAAACTAAAGTTGGGTCTTTCTTTGTCACCCTGCACTAGAGTTAACTCCAAATGGATCAAAGACCTGGAGGTAAAAGTTGACACACTGAAAACTTTACAAGAAGGAATAGGAGATACACTAGGCCTCCTTGGCACAGGTCGAAACTTTCTTAATAAGGACCAAGAATCACAACAAATCAGAGAAAGGCTGGATAAGTGGAACTGCATTAAACTGCGGAGCTTTTGTATGGCAAAGGACATAGCTAGTAAATTAATTAGGAAGCCTACAGAGTGGGAGAAGATCTTCACTAACCAAACAACGGACAAAGGCCTCATATCTAAAATATATCAACTCAAAAAATTGAATCACTCCAAAACTAATCTCCAAAGTAACAACCACCCCATTAAAAGATGGGCCAAAGACTTAAAGTCTTCTCTGAAGAAGAAACAAAAATTGCCTATAGACACATGAAGAAATGCTCAACATCTCTGGTCATAAAAGAAATGCAAATCAAAACAACTGTAAGATTCCACCTCACTCCATTCAGAATGGCAAGGATCAGGAAAACGAATAATAACAGTTGCTGGAGGGGATGTGGCCAGGAGGGATCACTACTACACTTTTGGTGGGAGTGCAAACTCGTTCAACAATAATGGAAAGCAGTATGGAAGTGCATCAAAAGGCTAAACATAGAACTCCCCTATGACCCAGCAATTCCACTACTTGGCATTTACCCAACCATCCAGAATCTAGGGCATACTAAATCCACTAGCACAACAATGTTCATTGCAGCATTATTCACCATAGCAAAGATATGGAACCAACCTGGATGCCCCTCAGTTGATGAGTGGATCAACAAGTTGTGGTATTTGTTCACAATGGAATTCTATGCTGCTGCCAGAAAAAACGACATCGCCCCATTTGTTAGGAAATGGAAAGACTTAGAAAAAAAATCATATTAAGTGAAATAAGCCAGACTCAAAGGAACTTAGGCACAATGGTTTCCCTCATTTGTCATAATCAGTAGAAACCTTGGGCTCTACTAGCAGAGATCTGCAATAGAGCAAAACCTTGATATATAAGGCCATATAGTATGAAGCTAACTGAAAGGACGTCCAGGATATTGAAACAAAAGCCATATAACGAATGATTGTTGTCCTTAATGTACTATGTTATCTCTCATCTCCTTTGCTGTTCTTGGTTATCTCATATTGTTACAGTATCTCACTTTGTCATCTGATATATTGAATTTATCTGTAATTGGTTATTTGAAATTTGATAAGGAAGGGGGGAAAACCAAGGCGGGTGGGGGAGTAGGGGGGAGGGTAATGGGTACCAAGACATGTGAAAGGGTATCAATGTATGTGAATTAATGCACCTTCTATCTGGCAAATATCATGTAACCCTTTTATTAGTTACAATAAAAATATAAAAAAAGAAAAAATAACGAAAAAATTTCTGAGGAATTGATAAGGATAAATTTGCCTGTGAATAATCTTGTCCTTTCAGATTCCCCCAAGAGCTTATGTCTATCTACATTTTATCTAAGTTTTGTAAAGGTATTTACACATATTCTATCTTTTTTGCCAGTCTTTGGCTTAAGCTCAGGGCCTGAGGACTGTCCTTGGATTTTTCTCAAGGCTAGAACTCTACCACTTGAACCTCATCACCACTTCTGCCTTTTTCTAAATATGTGGTACCAAGGAATAGCACCTGGGTCTTCATGTATGCTAGACAAGCATTATACTGGTAGGCCAAATTCCTGCCCCATATATTCTATCTTTCTTAAACAGAGATACCCATCCAAAGAAACACACACACAAACTCACATGCACTATACCACACACCCATATGTGTCTGGCTATGTATGTATATATAGTCATATGTATTAATCTGTCTCTCTATATAAATGCATTAAAAATATGTATTTAGACAAACAGATAGGATACGTAGATAGATAGGTGAGTTCGGCCTAGTGGTTAAAGTGCTTGCCTAGCATGCATGAAGACCCGGGTTCGATTCCTCGGTACCACATACATAGAAAAAAGCAGGAAGTGGTGCTGAGGTTCAAGTGGTAGAGCTCTATCCTTGAGAAAGTCCAAGGACAGTGCTCAAGCCCTGAGCCCAAGCCCAGGACTGGCAAAAAAAATAAGATAGGTCTCAGGGATTTTCACATTCTGTGCAAGTCTTCTGAGTGCAACTTATCATTCTATTGTTTGTCAAGTTAGAGTCCCTCTAACTTTTGGCCGGCTCTTTGTCCTTTGCTACTTTTTTGTTGTTGTTGTTTTTGTGAGTCCTTGGGTTTGAACGCTCAGCCTGGGTGCTGTCACTGAGCTTTTTTCACTCAAGGAAAGTGCTCTACCACTTGAACCACAGCAACCATTCCTGATTTTTTCAGTGGTTTATTGTACATAAGAGTCTCATTGAGTTTCTGTCCTGGGTGGCTTTGAACTGTGATCCTTGGGTCTGAAACTCCTGAGTAGCTAGGATGAGAGGCTTGAGTCACCAGTACCTGGTTTCTTTGCTTCTTTTACCCTTCTTTTTTTGGCCCCATCACAGCTATGGTATCTACCTTCCTATGTTCTCTCCACCTGCCTGCAGCCAGGGGTCTGACAGATGCTTTCCACCCACTAATTTATGTCCTCCTCTGTCTCGGCTGGCAGCTAAGTAATGCACTCATGGTCTGGATACCAAACACAAAGCCATGCGATTGTTTCTCAGTCTGGAAGGTCCCATCAGATTTCTAGCCCCACAGATTCTCAGGTTGATGCTCCTCCAAGACTTCTTAGATTGTTCTCATAGTAATCCATAACAACTTTGTCATCATTTGACTAGCTACTTCATGGACTATACCTGCATTCCCTCCAGAATTAGATACCCTTACCAGCAGGACCCACGAGGGTGGATTAGGTGTGGGGCCTGTAGGTGGATCAGAGCCTGTCTAATTTAGAGGAGATTTCTCCACTACAGGAAATGGAATACACATTTAAATCCACATTCCTGACGTGACCATCTCAGGAAGAAGTTCTTATCAAATGTGGCACCGCCTACTTCTGCCACAGGGTTGATGACCCAGCACCACAGAGAATGTATTCACCCAGGCCCAATGGGACCCTGAACTTTTCGGTACGGTTTGGATTTGGAGGTCATGAGATCTTAGTCTACAAAGGATGAGCCCCCTCCCATGAGGCATAGCGAACAGAGCCAAAGTGCAACCCAGTTAAGCAGCAGATCAAGTTTCCCATCTTCAGTAGGGTATGGTTTGAAAACTGTGCA
>NW_028327804.1:2902898-2915398 GCF_031878675.1 Megascapheus bottae | reverse complement strand
AACTCTAACACTAACCATAGCCCTAACCCTAACCCTAACCCTAACCCTTAACCTAACCCTAACATTAACCCTAACCCTAACCCTAATCCTAAAACTTACCCTAACCCTAACCCTAACCCTACCCCTAACCATAACCCTACACCTACGCCTAACCCTGCCCCTAACCCTGACCCTACCTCTAACCCTAACCGTAACCGTAACCCTAACCCTAACCCTAACCCTAACCCTAACCCTACCGCTAACGCTAACCCTAACCCTAACCCTAACCCTAAATCTAACCCTAATCCTAACCCTAAACCTAACACTAACCCTTCCCCCAACGCTAACCCTAAGCCTAACCCTAACCCTACCCTTAACCCTAAGCCTAACCCTACTCCTAACCCTAAACCTAACCCTAACCCTCACCCTAACCCTAAAACTCTAACCCTAATCCTAACCCTAACCCTAACCCTAACCCTAGCCCTAGCCCTAACCCTAACCCTAACCCTAGCCTTAGCCCTAACTCTAACCCTAAACCTAACCCTAAACCTAACCGTAGCCCTAGCCCTAACCCTAACAATAACCCCAACCCAAAACTAACCTAATCCTAACCCTAACCGTAACCCTTACCCTAACCCTAACCCTACACCTATCGCTAACCCTAACCCTAACACTAAACCTAAAACTACCCCTGACCCTAAACCTTAACCTAACCCTAAGCCTACCCCTACCCCTAAGCCTAACCCTACCCCTACCCCTAACCCTACCCCCACACCTACCCCTAAACCTAACCCTAACTATACCCCTAACCCTAAACCTAACCTACACCAACCCTACCCCTACCCCTACCCTTAACCCAAACCCTAGCCCTACCGCTTCCTGTAACCCTAACCCTAACCCTAACCCTACCCCTACCACTACTCCAAACCCTAACCATAACCATAACCCTAACCCTACCCCTACCCCTAAACCTAACCCTAACCCTACGCCTAACCCTAATCCTAACCCTACCCCTACCACTACTCCAAACCCTAACCATAACCCTAACCCTACCCCTAACCCTAACCTAACCCTAACCCTACCCCTAACGCTAACCCTAACCCTAACCCTACCCATAACTGTAAACCTAATCGTACCCCTATTCCAAATGCTAACACTAACCCTAACCCTAACCCTAACCCAAACCCTACCCCTGCTGCTAACCCTAACCCTAACCCTAACTCTACCCCTAAACCTACCCCTAACCCTACCCCTAACCCTAAACCTAACCTTAACCCTATCATTAACCGTAACCGTAACACTAACCCTAACCCTAACCCAAATCCTAACCCTAACCCTAACCCTACTCCTACAACTTACTCTACCCCTAACCCTAACCCTACCCCTAACCCTAACCCTACACCTAAACCTAACCCTCCTCCTAACCCTACCCCTAACCCTAACCCTAAACATAACCCTACCCCAACCCCTAACCCTAACCCTAAACCTAACCCTACCCCTAACTGTAACCCTAAACCTAACCCTAACCTTAACCCTGTCCTAACCCTAACCCTAACCCTAACTCTAACCCTAACCCTACACCTAACCCTAATCCTAACCCTAACCCTAACCCTACCCCTAACCATAACCCTAACCCTAACCCTACCCCTACCCCAACCCATAACTATAACGCTAACCCTAACCCTACCTCTAACCCTAACCCTACCACTACCCCTAACACTAACCCTAACAAACCCCTAATCCTAACCCTAACTCTAACCCTAACCCTATCCCTAACCCTAATCCTAACCCTATTCCTAACCCTAACCCTAACCCTAACACTACCCCTAACCCTAACCGAAACCCTAAACCTACCACTAACCCTAACCCCAGACCTAGCCCTAACTCTAACCCTAACCCTACCCCTAACCCTACCCCTAAACCAAAACCTAACCTTACCCCTAACCCTATCCCTAACCCTAACAGTAACCCTACCCATAACCCTAACCCTAACCCTAACCCTACCCCTAACCGTAACCCTAACCGTAGCCCTACCCTAACCCACCCTAAACCTACCCCTAACGCTAACCATAACCCTAACCTAGCCCTAGCCCTAACAATAACCCTAACCCTAACCCCAACCCTAACCCTAATCCTAACACTAACCCTAACCCTACCCCTAACACTACCCCTACCTCTACCCCTATGCCTAACTCTAAACCTACCCCTACCCCTAACTCTAACCCTAACCCAAAGCCTACCCCTACCCCTAACCCTAACCTTAACCCTACCCCTAAACCTACCCCTAACCCTAAACCTAACCCTAACCCTACCCCTAAACCAAACCCTAACCCTATTCCTAACCCTAACCCTAACCCTAACACTATCCACTACCCCTACCCGAAACCCTAACCCTACACCAAACCCTAACCCTAGCCCTAGCCCTAACTCTAACACTAACCATAGCCCTAACCCTAACCCTAACCCTAACCCTTAACCTAACCCTAACATTAACCCTAACCCTAACCCTAACCCTAATCCTAAAACTTACCCTAACCCTAAACTAATCCTACCCCTAACCATAACACTACACCTACGCCTAACCCTGCCCCTAAACCTGACCCTACCTCTAACCCTAACCGTAACCCTAACCCTACCCCTAACCTTAACCCTAAACCTAACACTAACCCTACCCCTAACGCTAACCCTAACCCTAACCCTAACCCTAACCTTAACCTAACCCTAACATTAACCCTAACCCTAACCCTAATCCTAAAACTTACCCTAACCCTAACCTAATCCTACCCCTAACCATAACCCTACACCTACGCCTAACCCTGCCCCTAAACCTGACCCTACCTCTAACCCTAACCGTAACCCTAACCCTACCCCTAACCTTAACCCTAATCCTAACACTAACCCTACCCCTAACGCTAACCCTAACCCTAACCCTAAATCTACCCCTAATCCTATCCCTAAACCTGACCCTAACCCTTCCCCCAACGCTAACCCTAAACCTAACCCTAACCCTACCCTTAACCCCAAGCCTAACCCTACTCCTAACCCTAACCCTAACCCTCATCCTAAACCTAAAACTCTAACCTTAATCCTAACCCTAACCCTAACCCTAACCCTAAGCCTAGCCCTAGCCCTAACCCTAACCCTAACCCTAACCCTAGCCTTAGCCCTAACTCTAACCCTAAACCTAACCCTAATCCTAACCGTAGCCCTAGCCCTAACCCTAACAATAACCCTAACCTAACCCTAACCCTAATCCTAACCCTAACCGTAACCCTTACCCTAACCCTAACCCTACACCTATCGCTAACCCTAACCCTAACCCTAACACTAAACCTAAAACTACCCCTGAAGCTAAACCTTACGCTAACCCTAAGCCTAACCCTACCCCCACACCTACCCCTAAACCTAACCCTAACTATACACCTAACCCTAAACCTAACCCTACACCAACCCTACCCCTACCCCTACCCTTAACCCAAACCCTAGCCCTACCGCTTCCTGTAACACTAACCCTAACCCTAACCCTACCCCTACCACTACTCCAAACCCTAACCATAACCCTAACCCTAACCCTACCCCTACCCCTAAACCTAACCCTAACCCTACCCCTAACCCTAATCCTAACCCTAACCCTAACCCTACCCCTAACCCTAACCGTAACCCTAACCCTACCCCTAACCCTAACCCTAACCCTAACCCTACCCATAACTCTAACCCTAACCCTAACCCTACCCATAACTGTAAACCTACTCGTACCCCTACTCCAAACGCTAACACTAACCCTAACCCTAACCCAAACCCTAACCCTAACCCTAAAACTACCACTAACCCTAACCCTAAACCTAACCCTAACCCTACCCCCAACCCTAACCCTACCCCTACTCCTACCCCTACCCCTAAACCTACCCCTACCACTACCCCTACCCCTAACCCTAACCCTAACCCTAATCCTAACCCTAAACCTAAACCTACACCAAACCCTAGCCCTAGCCATAACCCTAACCCTACACCTAACCCAACCCTAACAATAACCCTATCCCTACCCCTAACCGTAACCCTAAACCTAACCCTAAGCCTACACCTAACGCTAACACTTACCCTAAATATAACCCTAACCCTAACCCTACCCCTACCCCTAACCCTAACCCTAACACTACCTCTAACCCTAACCGTAACCCTAACCCTACACCTAACCTTAACCCTAACCCTAACACTAACCCTACCCCTAACGCTAACCTTAACCCTAACCCTAACCCTAAATCTACCCCTAATCCTAAACCTAAACCTAACCCTAACCCTACCCCCAATGCTAACCCTAAACCTAACCCTAACCCTACCCTTAACCCTAACCCTAACCCTACTCCTAACCCTAACCCTAACCCTAACCCTCACCCTAACACTAAAACTCTAACCCTAATCCTAAACCTAACCCTAACCCTAACCCTAACCCTAGCCCTAGCCCTAACCCTAACCCTAACCCTAGCCTAGGCCCTAACTCTAACCTTAAACCTAACCCTAACCCTAAACGTAGCCCTAGGCCTAACCCTAACAATAACCCTAACCCTAACCCTAAACCTAATCCTAACCCTAACCGTAACCCTTACCCTAGCCCTAACCCTACCCCTATCGCTAACCCTAACCCTAACCCTAACAAAAAACCTAAAACTACCCCTGACCCTAAACCTTACCCTAACCCTAAGCCTACCCCTACCCCTAAGCCTAACCCTACCCCTACCCCTAACCCTACCCCCACACCTACCCCTAAACCTAACCCTAACTATACACCTAACCCTAAACCTAATCCTACACCAACCCTACCCCTACCCCTACCCTAAACCCAAAACCTAGCCCTACCGCTTCCTGTAACCCTAAACCTAACCCTAACCCTACCCCTACCACTACTCCAAGCCCTAAACATAAACCTAACCCTAACCCTACCCCTACCCCTAAACCTAACCCTAACCCTACCCCTAAACCTAATCCTACCCCTAACCCTAACCCTACCCCTAACCCTAACAGTAACCCTAACCCTACCCCTAACCCTAACACTAACCCTAACCCTAACCCTAACGCTAACCCTAACCCTACCCATAACTGTAAACCTAATCGTACCCCTACTCCAAACGCTAACACTAACCCTAACCCTAACCCTAACCCAAACCCTAACCCTACCCCTACCCCTACTCCTAACCCAAACCCTAACCCTACCCCTACCCCTACTCCTAACCCAAACCCTAACCCTAACACTACCCCTAAACCTAACCCTAAACCTAACCCTAACCCTAACCGCAACCCTAACCCTACCCCTACTCCTACCCCTACCCCTAAACCTACCCCTACCACTACACCTAACCCTAACCCTAACCCTAACCCAACCCCTAACCCTAACCCTAACCCTATCCCTACCCCTACCCCTACCCCTAACCCTAACCCTACCCCTAACCATAACCCTAACCCTAACACTAGCCCCAAAGCTAATCCTAACCATAACCCTAACCCTAACCGTAACCGTAACCCTAACCCTACCCATAACCCTACCCCTACCCCTAACCCTACAACTAACCCTAATCCTAACCCTAACCCTACCCCTACCCGTAACCGTAACCCAACCCCTAACCCTAACCCTAACCCTAAACCAACCCTACCCCTACCCCTACCCCTAACCCTAGCCCTTCCCCTAACGCTACCCTTAACCCTAACCCTAACACTAACCCTAACCCTACTCCTAACCCTAACCCTAACCCAACCCCTACCCCTAATCCTAACCCTAACCCTATCCCTAACCCTAACCCTAACAATACCCCTAACCCTAACCGTAACGCTAACCCTACCTTTAGCGCTATCCCTAACCCAAACCCTACCCCTAACACTACCCCTACCCCTACCCCTAACCCTCACCCTAAACCTAACCCTAAAACTACTTCAACCCCTAACCCTACCCCTAACAATAACTCTACCCCTACCCCTAACCCTAACCCTAACCCTACCCCTACCCTTACACCTACCCCTAAACCTAACCTTAACCCTAACCCTCCCCTTACCCCTACGCCTACCCCTAACCCTAATTCTACCCCTACCCCTACCCCTACCCCTTCCCCTAACCCTAACCCTAAACCTAACACTAAACCTACCCCTACCCCTACACCTACCCCTACCCCTAAACCTAAGCCTAACCCTACCCCTAACCCTAACACTAACCCTAACCTTAACCCTACCCCTAACCCTACTCCTTACCTTACCCCTACCCCTACCCCTTCCCCTAACCCTAACCCTAAACCTTACCCTAAACCTAACCCTACCCCTAACACTACCCCTACCCCTACCCCTATGCCTAACCCTAAACCTACCCCTACCCCTAACCCTAACCCTAACCCTAACCCAAAGCCTACCCCTAAACCTAACCCTAACCTTAACCCTACCCCTAGACCTACCCCAACCCTAAACCTAACCCTAACCCTACCCCTAAACCAAACCCTAACCCTATTCCTAACCCTACCCCAAACCCTAACACTAGCCCTAGCCCTAACTCTAACCCTAACCATAGCCCTCACCCTAAACCTAACCCTAACCCTTAACCTAACCCTAACATTAACCCTAACCCTAACCCTAACTCTAACCCTAATCCTAAAACTTACCCTAACCCTAACCCTAACCCTAACCCTACCCCTAACCCTAACCCTACACCTACGCCTAACCCTACCCCTAACCCTAAACCTAACCCTACCCCTAACCCTAACCCTACCCCTACCCCTAAACCTAACCCTAACCCTAACCCTACCCCTAACCCTAACCCTACCCCTAACTTAAACCTAACCCTACACCTAACCCTAACCCTAACCCTACCCCTAACCCTAACCCTAACCCTAACCCTACCCCTACCCCTACCCCTAACCCTAACCCTAAACCTAACCCTAACACTACCCCTCCCCCTGCCCCTACCCTTACCCCTACCCCTCACCCTAACACTAACCCTAACCCTACCATTACCCCTAACACAAAACCTAACCCTAACACTAACCCTAAAAACCTAACCCTAACCCTAACCATAACCATAACCCTAACCATGCCACTACACCTATCCCTAATCTTAACATTAACCCTAACCCTAAACCTAACCCTACACCAAACCCTAGCCCTAGCCCTAACCCTGACCCTAACCCTACACCAGCCCAACCCTAACAATAACCCTATCCCTACCCCTAACCGTAACCCTAACTCTAACCCTAAGCCTACTCCTACCCCTAACCCTAACCCTAACCCTACCTCTAACCCTAACCGTAACCCTAACCCTACACCTAACCTTAACCCTAACCCTAACACTAAACCTACCCCTAACGCTAACCCTAGCCCTAACCCTAACCCTAAATCTACCCCTAATCCTAACCCTAAACCTAACCCTAACCCCAACGCTAACGCTAAACCTCACACTAACCCTACCCTTAACCCTAACCCTAACCCTACTCCTAACTCTAACCCTAAGCCTAACCCTCACCATAACCCTAAAACTCTAACCCTACTCCTAACCCTAACCCTAACCCTAACCCTAGCCCTAGCCCTAACCCTAACCCTAACCCTAACCCTAACCTTAGCCCTAACCCTAACCCTAAACCTAACCCTAACCCTAACCGTAGCCCTAGCCCTAACCCTAACAATAACCCTAACCCTAACCCTAATCCTAACCCTAACCGTAACCCTTACCCTAACCTAACCCTACCCCTATCGCTAACCCTAACCCTAACCCTAACACTAAACCTAAAACTACCCCTAACCCTAAACCTTACCCTAACCCTAAGCCTAACCCTACCCTTACCCCTAACCCTACCCCCACACCTACCCCTAAACGTAACCCTAACTATACCCCTAACCCTAAACCTAACCCTACACCAACCCTACCCCTACCCCTACCCTTAACCCAAACCTTAGCCCTAATGCTTCCTGTAACCCTAACCCTAACCCTAACCCTATCCCTACCACTACTAAAAACCCTAACCATAACCCTAATCCTAACCCTACCCCTACCCCTAAACCTAACCCTAACCCTACCCCTAACCCTAATCCCAACCCTAACCCTAACCCTACCCCTAACCCTAACCGTAACCATAACCCTACCCCTACCCCAACCCTAACCCTAACCCTACCCCTAACGCTAACCCTAACCCTAACCCTACCCATAACTGTAAGCCTAATCGTACCCCTAATCCAAACGCTAACACTAAACCTAACCCTAACCCAAACCCTAACCCTACCCCTACCCCTACTCCTAAGCCAAACCCTAACCCTAACACTAACACTACCCCTAACCCTAAACCTAAACCTAACCCTAACCCTACCCCCAACCCTAACCCTACCCCTACTCCTAACCCTACCTCTACCCCTAAACCTATCCCTACCCCTACCCCTAAGCCTAACCCTAACCCAACCCCTAACCCTAACCCTAACCCTAACACTACCCCTACCCCTAACCCTAACCCTACCCCTAACCATAACCCTAACCTTAATCCTAGCCCCAACGCAAATCCTAACCCTAACCCTAACCCTAACCGTAACCCTAACCCTAACCCTACCCCTAACCCTACAAGTAACCCTAACCCTAACCCTAACCCTAACCCTACCCCTACCTGTAACCCTAACCCAACCCCTAACCCTAAACCAACCCTACCCCTACACCTACCCCTACCCCTACCCCTAACCCTTCCCCTAACGATACCCTTAACCCTAACCCTAACCCTACTCCTAACCCTAACCCTAACCCTAACCCTACCCCTACCCCTAACCCTAACCCTAACCCTATCCCTACCCCTAACCCTAACCCTATCCCTACCCCTAACCCTAACCCTCACCCTAAACCTAACCCTAACCCTACTTCAACCCCTAACCCTACCCCTAACCCTAACTCTAACCCAACCCCTAACCCTAACCCTAACCCTACCCCTACCCCTACCCTTACCCATACCCCTACACCTAACCTTAACCCTAACCCTACCCTTACCCCTACGCCTACCCCTAAACCTAATTCTATCCCTACCCCTAACCCTACCCCTTCCCCTAACCCTAACCCTAAACCTAACACTAAACCTACCCCTAACCCTACACCTACCCCTACCCCTAAACCTAACCCTAACCCTACCCCTAACCCTACCCCTAACCCTACACCTTACCTTACGCCTACCCCTACCTCTACCCCTACCTCTTCCCCTAACTCTAACCCTAAACCTAACCCTAAACCTACCCATAATCCTACACCTACCCCTAAACCCTAACCCTAAACCTACCCCTACCCCTAATCCTAACCCTTACCCTAACTCTACCCCTAACACTAACCCAAGCACTAACCCTAACCCTAACCCTAACCCTAGCGCTAGCCCTAACCCTAACCCTAATGATAAACCTAACCCTACCCCTAACCCACCCCTACCCCTACCCCTAACCGTAACGCTAACCCTAATCCTAACCCTACCCCTACCCCTACCCCTAACCCTACCCCTATCCCTAACCCTAACCGTAATCCTAACCCAAACCCTACACCTAAACCTAAACTTACCTCTAACCCTAAATCTACCCCTAAACCTAACCCAAGCCCTAGCCCTAACCCTAACCCTAACCCTAGCGGTAGCCTTAACCCTGACCCTAATCGTAACCCTAACCCTAACCCTACCCCTACCCCTACCCCTAACCATAACCCTAACCCTAACCCTAACGCTACCCCTATCCCTAACCCTAACCATAATCCTAACCCTACCCCTACCCCTACCCTAACCCTAACCCTAACCCTAACTCTAAACCTAATCCTAACCCTAACCCTAACACCAACCCTAACCCCAACCGTAACCCTTCCCCTACCCCTAGCTCTTCCCCTAGACCTAACCCTAACCCTAACCCTACCCCTACTCCTAACCTTAACCATAGCCCTTGCCATAACCCTAACCCTAACCCTAAACCTAAACCTAACCCTAACCCTACCCCTAACTCTACCCCTAACTCTAACCCTAACCCTAACCCTACCCCTACTCCTAACCCTAGCCCTAAACCTAACCCTAACTCTAGCCCTTGCCCTAACCCTAAGCCTAACCTTAACGCCTAACCCTAACCCTACCCCTAACCCTAAACCTAAACCTACCCCTACCCCTAACCCTCAACCTAAACCTAAATCTAACCTTACCTCTAACCCTAACACTACCCCTACCCCTAACCCTACCCCTACACCTAACCCTAACTCTAACCATAAACAAACCCTAACCGTAACCCTAAACCTAACCCGAACCCTAACCCTAAAACCCTAAACCTAATCCTAACCCTAACCCTACCCCTAAACCTAGCCCTAGACCTAACCCAAACCCTAACCCTAACCCTAGACCTAGCCTTAACCCTAACCCTAACCCTAACCCTACAACTAGCCCTAAACATAACCCTAACCCTAGTCCTACCCCTAACCCTAACCCTAGCCCTAGACCTAATCCTAACCCTAACCCTAACCCTAAACCTACCCCTATCCCTAACCCAAACCCCAACCCCAACCCTAACCCTAACCCTAACCCTACCCCAACCCCTACCCCTAACCTAACCCTACCCCTAACCCTAACCCTAACCCTAACCATAACTTTAAACCTAAACCTACCCCTAACCCTAACACTAACCCTAAACCTATCCCTAACCTAAATCTAACCTTAACTCTAACCCTAAACTTACCCCTACCCCTTCCCCTAACCCTAACCCTAAACCTAACACTAAACCTACCCCTACCCCTACACCTACCCCTACCCCTAAACCTAACCCTAACCCTACCCCTAACCCTAACACTAACCCTAACCTTAACCCTACCCCTAACCCTACTCCTTACCTTACCCCTACCCCTACCCCTTCCCCTAAACCTAACCCAAACCTAACCCTAAACCTCCCCCTACCCCTACATCTACCCCTAACCCTAACCCTACCCCTAACCCTAACACTAACCCTAACCTTAACCCTACCCCTAACCCTACTCCTTAGCCTAACCCTAACTCTACACTTACCCCTAACGTTAACCGTAATCCTAACCCTAACCCTACCCCTAACCCTAACCCTACCCCTTACCCTAACTCTACCCCTAACCCTAACCCAAGCCCTAACCCTAACCCTAACCCTACCCCTAACCGTAACCCTAACCATAACCCTACCTCTACCCCTAACCTAACGCTAACGCTACCCCTATCCCTAACCCTAACCGTAATCCTAACCCTAACCCTACCCCTACCCCTACCCTAACCCTAACCCTAACCCTAACTCTAACCCTAATCCTAACCCTAACCCTAACACCAACCCTAACCCCAACCCTAACCCTATCCCTACCCCTACCCCTACCCCTAGCTCTACCCCTATCCCTAACCCTAACCCTACCCCTACCCCTACCCCTAACCCTATCCCTACCCCTTGCCATAACCCTAACCCTAAGCCTAAACCTAAACCTAACCCTAACCCTACCCCTAACTCTACCCCTAACTCTAACCCTAACCCTAACCCTACCCCTACTCCTAACCCTAGCCCTAACCATAACCCTAACCCTAACGCTAGCCCTTGCCGTAACCCTAACCCTAACCCTAACCCCTAACACTAACCCTACCCCTAACACTAAACCTAAACCTACCCCTACCCCTAACCCTCAACGTAAACCTAAATCTAACCTTACCTCTAACCCTAAACTTACCCCTACCCCTTCCCCTAACCCTAACCCTAAACCTAACACTAAACCTACCCCTACCCCTACACCTACCCCTACCCCTAAACCTAACCCTAACCCTACCCCTAACCCTAACACTAACCCTAACCTTAACCCTACCCCTAACCCTACTCCTTACCTTACCCCTACCCCTACCCCTTCCCCTAACCCTAACCCTAAACCTTACCCTAAACCTAACCCTACCCCTAACACTACCCCTACCCCTACCCCTATGCCTCACCCTAAACCTACCCCTACCCCTAACCCTAACCCTAACCCTAACCCAAAGCCTACCCCTACCCCTAACCCTAACCTTAACCCTACCCCTAGACCTACCCCTAACCCTAAACCTAACCCTAACCCTACCCCTAAACCAAACCCTAACTCTATTCCTAACCCTACCCCAAACCCTAACCCTAGCCCTAGCCCTAACTCTAACCCTAACCATAGCCCTAACCCTAAACCTAACCCTGACCCTTAACCTAACCCTAACATTAACCCTAACCCTAACCCTAACCCTAATCCTAAAACTTACCCTAACCCTAACCCTAACCCTAACCCTAACCCTAACCCTAACCCTACCCCTAACCCTAACCCTACACCTACGCCTAACCCTACCCCTAACCCTAAACCTAACCCTACCCCTAACCCTAACCCTAACCCTACCCCTACCCCTAACCCTAACCCTAACCCTACCCCTAACCCTAACCCTACCCCTAACCCTAAACCTAACCCTACACCTAACCCTAACCCTAACCCTACCCCTACCCCTAACCCTAACCCTACCCCTACCCCTACCCCAAACCCTAACCCTAAACCTAACCCTAAC
>NW_028327804.1:2895398-2897898 GCF_031878675.1 Megascapheus bottae | reverse complement strand
ACTCTAACCCTACCCCTAACCCTACACCAACCCTACCCCTACGCCTAACCCTAACCCAAACCCTACCCCTACCGTTAACCCTAACCCTAACCCTAACCCTAAATCTACCCCTACCACTACTCCAAAACCTAACAATAACACTAATCCTAACCCTACCCCTACCCTTACCCCTAACCCTAACTCTAACCCTACCCCCTACCCCTAACCCTAACTCTAACCCTAACCCTACCCCTAACCCTAACCGTAACCCTAACCCTACCCCTAACCCTAACCCCACCCCTAACGCTAACCCTAACCTTAACTCTAACCCTAACCCTACCCTTAACCGTAACCCCAAACCTACCCCTGCCCCTAACACTAACCCTAACCCTAACCCAAACCCTAACCCTACCACTACCCCTACACCTAACTCTAACCCTAACCCTACCCCTACCATTAAACCTAACCCTAACTCTACTCTAACCCTAACCCTAACCCTACCCATACCCCTACCCCTAAACCTAACCCTAACCCTACACCTTCCCCTAACCCTAACCCTAACACTAGCCCTAACCTAACCCTAACCCTAACCTTAGCCCTAGCCCTAAACATAACCCTAACCCTGCACCTAACCCAACCCTAAACCTAACCCTATCCCTAACCCTAACCATAACCCTAACCCGAACACTAAGCCTACTTCTAATGCTAACGCTAACCCTAACCCTAACCCTAACCCTACCCCTACCCCTAACCCTAACACTAACCCTACCCCTACCCCTAACCCTAACCGTAAACCTAACCCTACCTCTAACCCTAACCGTAACCCTTACCCTACCCTAACTGTAACCCTAACCCTAACCCTACCCTTACCCCTAACCCTAACCCTAAACCTAACCCTACCCCTACCCCTAACCCTAACCCTAAACCTAATCCTACCCCTAACCGAAACCCTAACTGTAACCCTACCCCCAAAGCTAACCCTAACCCTAACCCTAACCGTAACCCTGAACCTAAACCTAATCCTAACCCTACCCATAGCCCTAACCCTAAACCTAACCCTACCCTAACCTAGCCCTAACCCTAACCCTACCCTACCCCTACCCCTAACACTAACCCAACCCCTAACCCTACCCCTAACCCTACCCCTAACCCTAACACTAACCCTACCCCTAACCCTAAACCTAACCCTACCCCAACCCTACCCCTACGCCTACCCTAACCCAAACCCTACCCCTACCGTTAACCCTAACCCTGACCCTAAATCTACCCCTACCACGACTCCAAAACCTAACCATAACCCTAATTCTAACCCTAACCCTAACCCTAACCCTAACCCTACCCCTATCCCTAAACCTAACCCTAACCCTAACCCTACCCCTAACCCTAACCATAACCTTAACCCTACACCTAAACCTAACCCTAACCCTAACTCTACCCCTAACCCTAAACCTAACCCTAACCCTAGCCCTAGCCCTAGCCCTAACCCTAACCCTAACCCTAACCCTAGCGCTAGGCCCAAGAGTAACCCTAACCCTAACCCTAACCCTAACCCTAATCCTAAACCTAAACCTAACCCTAACCCTAACCCTAACCGTATCCCTAACCCTAACCCTAACCCTACCCCTACACCTATCCCTAACCCTAAACCCTACCCTAAACCTACACCTCCCCCTGTCCCTTCCCTTACGCCTACCCCTAACGTTAACCCTAACCTTAACCCTAACCCTACCCCTACCCTTAACTGTAACCCCAAACCTACCCCTACCCCTAACACTAACCCTAACCCAAACCCTAACCCAAACCCTAACCCTACCCTTAACCGTAATCCTAACCCTACCCCTACACCTAACGCTAACCCTAACCCCAACCCTAACCATACCACTAACCCTACACCTAACCCCAACCCTAACCCTACCCCTACCCCGAACCTACCCCTAACTCTAATCCTACCCCTAACGCTAACCCTACCCCTACCCCAACCCCTAACCCTAAACCTAAGGCTACCCCTAACCCTAACCCTAGCCCTTCCCATAACCCTAACCCTAACCCTACACCTAACCCAACCCTAAACCTAACCCTATACCTACCCCTAACCGTAACCCTAACCCTAAGCCTAAGCCTACTCCTAACGCTAACTCTAACCCTCACCCAAACCCTAAACCTACCCCTGCACCTAAACCTACCCCTTCCCCTACCCCTACCCCTAACCCTAACACTAACCCTAACCCTAACCCTACCTCTAACCCTAACCGTAACGCTTACCCTACCCCTAACTGTACTCCTAACCCTAACCCTAACCCTACCCCGAACGCTAAAACTAACCCTAACCCTAACCCTAACCCTAACCCTCCCCGTAACCGTAACCCTAACCGTAACCCTACACCCAAAGCTAACCCTAAACCTAACTCTAACCCTAACCCTAACCGTAACCCTAACCCTAACCCTACCCCTACCCCTACACCTCCCCCTAACCCTAACCCTACCCCTACCCCTTCCACTAAACCTAAACCTAACCCTAAAC
>NW_028327804.1:2840398-2880398 GCF_031878675.1 Megascapheus bottae | reverse complement strand
CCCTAACCCTAACCCAAACCCTAACCCTTACCCTAAACCTAACCCTAACACTAACACTTAACCTTACCCTAACCCGAACCCTAATCCTAATCCTAACACTTATCCTAAACCTAACCCAAAGCCTAACCTAACCCTTAACCTCACCCTAACCCTAACCCTAACCCTAACACTTACCCTAACCCTAACCCTAACTCTAAACCTAATCCTAAACATAACCTTTACCCTAACCCTAACCTAAACCTAACCCTAACCCTAACACTTACCCTAACACCTAACCCTAGCCCTAACCCTAACCCGTACTCTTACACTAACACTAACCTTAAACCTTCCCCTAACCCTAAACCTAACCCTAACCCTTACCCTTATTTTAACCCGTACCCTAACCCTAAACCTAACCTTAACCCTAACCCTATCCTAACCCTAAACTTAACCCTAACCCTTACCATTACACTAACCCTAACCCTAACCCTAACCCTTACCCTAAACCTAACCCTAACACTAACACTTACCCTTACCCTAACCCGAACCCTATCCTAATCCTAACACTTATCCTAAACCTAACCCAAAGCTAACCCTAACCCTTAACCTCACCCTAACCCTAACCCTAACACTTACCCTAATCCTAACCCTAACTCTAAACCTAATCCTAAACATAACCTTTACCCTAACCCTAACCTAAACCTAACCCTAACCCTAACACTTACCCTAACACCTAACCCTAACCCTAACCCTAACCCGTACTCTTACACTAACACTAACCTTAAACCTTCCCCTAACCCTAACCCTAACCCTAACCCTTAACCTTATTTTAACCCGTACCTAACCCTAACCCTAACCTTAACCCTAACCCTATCCCTAACCCTAAACTTAACCCTAACCCTTAACATTACACTAACCCTAACCCTAACCATAACCCTAAACCTAACCTTAAACCTAACCCATAACCCAAACCATAAACCTAACCCTAAACAAACCCTTACCCTTAGCATAACCCTAACCTTAATGCTAACCCTAACCCTAATCCTAAACCTTACCTAACCCTAACCCTAACCTTAACCCTTACCCTTTACGTAACCCTAACCCTAACCCTTACCCATACCCTAACCCTAAACAAAAACCTAACCCTAACCCTAACACTAACCCTAACCCTAACTTAACCCTAACCCTAAACCTAACCCTAACCCTTAACCTTACCCTAACTTTAAGCCTAAACCTGACCCTAACCGTAACCCTAAACCTAACCCTAACTCTTACCCTTACCCTAACCCTAACCTAACCCTAACTCTAACACTTACGCCTACGCTAAACCCTACCCTAACCCTAACACTAACCCTAACACTTACCCTAACCCTAACCCTTACCCTTACCCTAAACCTAAACCTAACCTTGACCCAACCCTAAACCTAACCCTAACCCTAACACTTACCTTAACCCTAACTCTAACCCTAACACTAACACTTACCCTTACCCTAACCCTAATCCTAACCCTAACCAAATCCTAACCCTAACCCTAACCCTAACCCCTAACCCCATCCCTAACCTAGCCCTTACCCTTTCCTAACCCTAACCCAACTCTAACCCTAACACTTACCCTTAACCTAACCCTAAACCTAACCCTAACCCTAACCCTTACCCTTACCCTTACACTAACCATAACCCTAACCCTGTACCTAACCCTAACCCTAACCCCTAACTCTAACCGTAACCCTAACCCTAACTCTAACCCTTACCTTACCCTAACCCTAACCTTAATGCTAACCCTAACCCTAAACCTAACCCTTACCGTAACCCTAACCCTAACCCTAATCCTTACCCTAACCCTAACCATAACCCTAAACCTTACCTTTACTTAACCCTAAACATAATCCTAATCCTTACCCTTGCCCTAACCCAAACCCTAACCCTAACCCTTACCCTTACCCTAACCCTAACCCTAAACCTAACCCTAACCCTAACCCTAACACTTACCCTAAACCTAACCCTAAACATAACCCTAAACCTAACCCTTACCCTAACACATAACCATAACCTAACTCTAACACGTACCCTTTCACTAACCCTAATCCTAACCCTAACCCTTACCCTAACATTAACCCTAACCCTTACCCTTACCCTTACCCTTTCACTAACCATAACCCTAACCTTAACCCCAACCCTAAACCTAACCCTTACCCTAACCCTAACCCTAACCCTAACACTAACACTTACACTTACCCTAACCCTAACCCTAACCTAACACTAACACTTACACTTACCCTAACCCTAACCCTAACCCTAAACCAAACCCTAACAGTAACCCTAAACCTAACCCTAACCCTAACCCTAACCCCTAACCCTAACCCTAACCCTTAACCTTATCCTAACCCTAACCCTAACCATAACACTTACCCTTACCCTAACGCATACCCTAACCCTAACACTTACCGTAAACCTAACCCTAACACAAACCCTAAACCTAACCCTAACCCTAATCTTAACCCTAACCCTACCTGTAACCCTAACCCTTACCCTTACACTAACCTAACCCTAACACTAACCATTGCCCTTACCCTAACCCTAACCCTATATCTTACCCTAACCCTAACCCCGAACCCTGACCGTAACACTAACCCTAACCCTAAACCTTACCCTTACCCTAACCCTAACCTTAATGCTAACCCTAACCGTAACACTAACCCTTACCCAAACCCTAACCCTAACCCTAATCCTTACCCTAACCCTAACCCGAAACCTTACCCTTTACCTAACAATAACCCTAACCCTAACATTAACCCTTTACCTTTACGTGACCCTAACGCTAAACCTAACCCTAACCCTTACCCTTACCTTAAACCTAACCATAAACCTAACCCTAACCCTAACCCTAACACTAACCATAACCCTAACCCTAACCCAACCCTTACCCTTACACTTACCCTAACCCTAACCAGAAACCTTACACAAACCCTAACCGTAAACCTAACCCTAACACTTTCCCTTACCCTAACCCTATAACTAACTACCTAAACCTAACCATAACACTAACCCTTACCCTTAACCTAACCCTACGCTAACCCTAACACTTACCCTTACCCTTACCCTAAACCTAACCCTAACCCTTACTCTAAACCTAACCCTAACCCTAAACCTTACCTTAACCCTAATCCTAACCCAAACCCTTACCCTTACCCTAACGCTAACCCTAACCTTAACCCTAAACCAAACCCTAAACACATACCCATACCCTAACCCTAACCCTAACCGTAACCCTAAACCTAACCCTAAACCTAACCCTAACCCTAACACTAACCCTTACCCTAACAAAAACTTAACCCCAACACTAAACCTAACAATAACCCTAACCCTAACTCTTACCCTTACCCTAACCCTAACCCTAAACCTAACCCTAACCCTAACCCTGACCCTTACCCTAACACTAACCCTAACCTTAACCCTAACCCTTACACTTACCCTAACAAAAACCCTAACCCTAACCCTAACCCTTACCCTTACCCTAACCCTGACATTAAACCTAACCCTAACCCTTACCCTTACCCTCACCCTAACCTTAACCTTAAACATAACCCTAAACCTAACCATAACCCTAAACTTAACCCTAAACCTTATCCTTACCCTAACCCTAATCTTAACCGTAACCCTAATCCTAACCCTAAACTTAACCCTTATCCTTACCTTAACCCTAACCCTAAACCTAAACCTAACCTTAACCCTTACCCTTACACTAACCCTAACCCTAACTCTAACCCTAACCTTTACCCTTACCTTACACTAACCATAAACCAAACCTTAACCCCAACCCTAAACCTAACCCTAATCCTAACCCTATCCCTTACCCTAACCATAACCCTAACACTAACACTTACCCTTACCTAACCCTAACCCTAACCCTAACCATTAACCTTATCCTAACCCTAACCCTAACCTTGACACTTACTCTTACCCTAACCCATACCTTAACCCTAACCCTAACCCTTACCCTTATCCTAACCCTTACCCAAACCCTAACCCTAACCCTAACCCTAACCCTAACCCTAACCCTAACCCTAACTCTATCCCTAACCCTTACCCTTACACTAACCCTAACCCTAAACCTAATCATTACCCTTACCGTAACCCTAACCCTGTACCTAACCCTAACCCTAACCCCTAACCCTAACCGTAACCCTAAACCTAACCCTAACCCTAACCCTTAGGTTACGCTAACCCTAAACTTAATGTTAAACCTAACCCTAAACCTAACCCTTACCCTAACCCTAACCCTAACCCTAATCCTTACTCTAACCCTAACCCTAACTCTAACAATAACACTAACACTTACCCTTAAACTAACCCTAACCCTAACTCTAACAATAACACTAACACTTACCCTTAAACTAACCCTAACCCTAACCCTAACACTTACCGTAAAACTAACCCTAACCCTAACCCTAACCCTAACTGTAACCCTAACCCTTACCCTTTCACTAACCCTAAACCTAACACTAACCATTACCCTTATACCTAACCCTATATCTAACCCTAACCCTAACCCCTAACCCTAACCGTAACCGTAACCCTATCCCTAATCCTTACCCTTACCCTAACCCTAACCTTAATGCTAAACCTAACCCTAACACTGACCTTACCCAAACCCTAACTCTAACCCTAATCCTTACCCTAACGCTAACCCTAACCCTAAACCTTACCCTTTACCTAACCCTAACCTAACCCTAACATTAACCCTTACCCTTTACGTAACCCTAACGCTAACCCTAACCCTAACCCTTACCCTAAACCAAACCATAAATCTACCCTAACCCTTTCCCTAACCATAACCTTAACCCTAACCCTAACCCTAACCCTTACCCTTACCCTAACCCTAACCCTAACCTAAACCTTATCCAAACACTAACCCTAACCCTAACCCTAACACTTTCCCTTACCCTAACCCTTAACCTAACACTAAACCTAACCATAACCCTAACCCTTACCCTTACCCTAACCCTACCCTAACCCTAACACTTACCCTTACCCTTACCCTAAACCTAACCCTAAACCTTACCCTAACCCTAACGTTAACCCTAAAACTTACCCCTAACCTAACCCTAAACCTAACCCTAACCCTTACCCTTACCCTAACCCAAACCCTAAACCTAACCCTAACCCTAACCCTAACCCTTATCCTTACCCTAACCCTAACCCTAAACCTAACCCTAACCCTAACCACTAACCCTAACCCTTACCCTTACCCTAACCTTACCCTAACCCTAACACTTACCCTAACCCTAACCCTAACCCTAACCATTACCCTTACCCTATCCCCTACCCTAAACATAACCCCAACCCTAAACCTAACCCTAACCCTAACCCTTACCGTAACACTTAACCTAACCCTAACCCTAACAATAACCCTAACACTAACCCTTAACCTAAACCTAACCCTACCCCTTACCCTAACCCTAACCCTAACCCTTACCCTTACCATAACCCTATCCATGACCCTAACCCTTACAATAAACCTAACCCTAACGCTAACACTAACCCTAACACTTACCCTAACCCTAACCCTAACCCTAACCCTTACCCTAATTCTAACCCTAACACTAAACGTAACCCTAACCCTTACCCTTACCCTAACCCTAACCCTAACCCTCACCTTAACCCTAACCATTACCCTAAACATAACCCTAGCCCTTAACCTAACCCTTAACCTTTCCGAAACCTAACCCTACATCTAACCCTAACCCTTACCCTTACCCTAACCCTAACCCTAACCCTAAACCTAACCCTTAACCTTTCCCTAAACCTAACCCTAACTCTAACCCTAACCCTTACCCTTAACCTAACCCTAACCCTATCCCTAAACCTTACCCTTATCCTAACCCTAAACCTAACCTTAACACCAACCCTAAACCAACCCTAACCCTAACCCTTACCCTAACCCTAACTCTAACCCTAACACTAACACTTACCCTTACCCTAAACCTAACCCTAACCCTAATCCTAGCTCTTATCCTAATCCTAACCCTACCTCTAACCCTTAACCTTAACCTAACCCTAACCCTAACCCCTAACACTAACCCTACCCTACCCTTAAACTAACCCCTAATCCAAATCCTAACTCTAACCCTAACCCTAACCCCTAACCCTATCCGAAACCCTAGCCCTTACCCTTTTCCTAGACCTAACCCAACTCTAACCCTAACACTTACCCTTAACCTAACCCCAACCCTAAACCTACCCCTAACCCTTACCCTCACCCTTACACTAACCATAACCCTAACCTTAACACCAATCCTAAACTAACCCTAACCCGAACCTAAACCTTACCCTAACCCTAACCCTAACACTAACACTAACAATTACCCTTACCTAACCCTAACCCTAACCCTAACATAACCCTTATCCTAACCCTAACCCTAACCCTAAACCTAACCCTTAACCTAACCCTAACACAAACAATAACCCATAACGCTAACCCTTACACTAACCCTAAACCCTAATCCTAAATCTAACCTAACCCTAACCCTAACCCCAAACCCTAACCCTAACCCTAACCCTTAACCTTATCCTAACCCTAACCCTACCACTTACGCTTACCCTAACCCATACCTTAACCCTAACCCTAACCCTAACCCTTACCCTAACCCTAACCCTAACACTAACCCTTACCCTTACCCTAACCCTAACCCTAACCTAACCCTAACACTAACCCTTACCCTAACCTAACCCTAAATATAACCCTAAACCTAACCCTTACCCTAACACCTAAACATAACCCTAACTCTAACCCGTACCCTTTCACTAACCCTAACCCTAACCCTAACC
This sequence comes from Megascapheus bottae, assembly GCF_031878675.1. NCBI lineage: Eukaryota > Metazoa > Chordata > Mammalia > Rodentia > Geomyidae > Megascapheus > Megascapheus bottae. The sequence continues at coordinate 2,873,591 of NW_028327804.1, read as the reverse complement.
CTAACCCTTACCCTAACCCTAACCCTAACCCTAACAGTAACACTTACCCTTTCCCTAACCCTAACCCTAAACCTAAAGCTAACCCTAACCCTAACCCTAACCATAACCCTAACCCAAAACCTAACACTAACCCTACCCATTACCCTAACCCTAACCCTAACCCTAATCCTTATACTAAACCTAACCCTAACCCTAAACCTAACCCTTTACCTTTCCCTAAAACTAACCCTAACTTTAACCCTAAACCTTACCCTTAACCTAACCCTAACCCTAACTCGAAACCTATCCCTAACCCTTACCCTTACCCTAACCCTAAACCTAACCTTAACAACAACCCTAAAACTAACCCTAAACCTAACCTAACCCTTACCCTAACCCTAACCCTAACTCTAACAATAACACTAACACTTACCCTTACCCTAACCCTAACCCTAACCCTAACACTTACCGTAAACCTAACCCTACCCTAACCCTAACCCTAACCCTAACCTTAACCCTAACCCTAACCCTAACTGTAACCCTAACCCTTACCATTACACTAACCCTAAACCTAACACTAACCATTACCCTTACCCTAACCCTAACCCTATATCTAACCCTAACCCCAGCCCCTAACCCTAACCGTAACCGTAACCCTATTCCTAATCCTTACCCTTACCCTAACCCTAACCTTAATGCTAAACCTAACCCTAACACTGACCCTTACCCAAACCCTAACTCTAACCCTAATCCTTACCCTAACGCTAACCCTAACCCTAAACCTTACCCTTTACCTAACCCTAACCCTAACCCTAACATTAACCCTTACCCTTTACGTAACCCTAACGCTAACCCTAACCCTAACCCTTACCCTTACCCTTAACCTAACCATAAATCTAACCCTAACCCTTTCCCTAACCATAACCTTAACCCTAACCCTAACCCTAACCCTTACCCTTACCCTTACCCTAACCCTAACCCTAAACCTTATCCAAACACTAACCCTAACCCTAACCTAACCCTAACCCTAACCCTTAACCTTAACCTAACCTAACCCTAACCCCTAACACTAACCCTACCCTACCCCTTAAACTAACCCCTAATCCAAATCCTAACTCTAACCCTAACCCTAACCCCTAACCCTATCCGAAACCCTAGCCCTTACCCTTTTCCTAGACCTAACCCAACTCTAACCCTAACACTTACCCTTAACCTAACCCCAACCCTAAACCTACCCCTAACCCTTACCCTCACCCTTACACTAACCATAACCCTAACCTTAACACCAATCCTAAACTAACCCTAACCCGAACCCTAAACCTTACCCTAACCCTAACCCTAACACTAACACTAACAATTACCCTTACCTAACCCTAACCCTAACCCTAACATAACCCTTATCCTAACCCTAACCCTAACCCTAAACCTAACCCTTAACCTAACCCTAACACAAACAATAACCCATAACGCTAACCCTTACACTAACCCTAAACCCTAATCCTAAATCTAACCTAACCCTAACCCTAACCCCAAACCCTAACCCTAACCCTAACCCTTAACCTTATCCTAACCCTAACCCTACACTTACGCTTACCCTAACCCATACCTTAACCCTAACCCTAACCCTAACCCTTACCCTAACCCTAACCCTAACACTAACCCTTACCCTTACCCTAACCCTAACCCTAACCTAACCCTAACACTAACCCTTACCCTAACCCTAACCCTAAATATAACCCTAAACCTAACCCTTACCCTAACACCTAAACATAACCCTAACTCTAACCCGTACCCTTTCACTAACCCTAACCCTAACCCTAACCCTAACCCTTACCCTAACCCTAACCCTAACCCTAACAGTAACACTTACCCTTTCCCTAACCCTAACCCTAAACCTAAAGCTAACCCTAACCCTAACCCTAACCATAACCCTAACCCAAAACCTAACACTAACCCTACCCCTTACCCTAACCCTAACCCTAACCCTAATCCTTATACTAAACCTAACCCTAACCCTAAACCTAACCCTTTACCTTTCCCTAAAACTAACCCTAACTTTAACCCTAAACCTTACCCTTAACCTAACCCTAACCCTAACTCGAAACCTATCCCTAACCCTTACCCTTACCCTAACCCTAAACCTAACCTTAACAACAACCCTAAAACTAACCCTAAACCTAACCCTAACCCTTACCCTAACCCTAACCCTAACTCTAACAATAACACTAACACTTACCCTTACCCTAACCCTAACCCTAACCCTAACACTTACCGTAAACCTAACCCTAACCCTAACCCTAACCCTAACCCTAACCTTAACCCTAACCCTAACCCTAACTGTAACCCTAACCCTTACCATTACACTAACCCTAAACCTAACACTAACCATTACCCTTACCCTAACCCTAACCCTATATCTAACCCTAACCCAGCCCCTAACCCTAACCGTAACCGTAACCCTATTCCTAATCCTTACCCTTACCCTAACCCTAACCTTAATGCTAAACCTAACCCTAACACTGACCCTTACCCAAACCCTAACTCTAACCCTAATCCTTACCCTAACGCTAACCCTAACCCTAAACCTTACCCTTTACCTAACCCTAACCCTAACCCTAACATTAACCCTTACCCTTTACGTAACCCTAACGCTAACCCTAACCCTAACCCTTACCCTTACCCTAAACCTAACCATAAATCTAACCCTAACCCTTTCCCTAACCATAACCTTAACCCTAACCCTAACCCTAAACCTTACCCTTACCCTTACCCTAACCCTAACCCTAAACCTTATCCAAACACTAACCCTAACCCTAACCCTAACACTTTCCCTTACCCTAACCCTTAACCTAACACTAAACCTAACCATAACCCTAACCCTAACACTTACCCTTACCCTAAGCCCAACCCTAACCCTAACACTTACCCTTACCCTAAACCTAACCCTAACCCTTACCCTAAACCTAACCCTCACCCTAAACCTTACCCTTACCTTAACCCTAACCCTAACCCAAACCCTTACCCTTACCCTAACGCTAACCCTAAACTTAACCCTAACCCTAACCGTAACCCTAAACCTACACCTAAACCTAACCCATACCCTAACCCTAACCCTAACCGTAACCCTAAAACTAACCCTAAACCTAACCGTAACCCTAACCCTAACACTAACCCTTACCCTAACAAAACCTTAACCCAACACTAAACCTAACCCTAACCCTAACCCTAACCCTTACCCTTACCCTAACCCTAACACTACCCATAAACCTAACCCTAACCCTAACCCTGACCCATACCCTAACCCTAACCCTAACCCTAAACCTAACCTTAACCCTAACCCTTACACTTACCCTAACACTAACTCTAACCTAACCCTATCCCTTACCCTTACCCTCACCCTAACCTTAACCTTAAACATAACCCTAACCCTAACCATAACCCTAAACTTAAACCTAAACCTTATCCTTACCCTAACCCTAACCTTAATCGTAACCCTAATCCTAACCCTAACCCTAAACTTAACCCTTACCCTTACCTTAACCCTAACCCTAACCCTAAACCTAACCTTAACCATTCCCCTTATAATAATCCTAACCCTAACCCTAACCCTATTCTTAACCCTAAAACTTACCCTAACCCTAACCCTAATCCTAACCCTAACCCTAATCCCTACCCTTACCCTAATCCTAACCCTAACCCTAACCTTAACCCTAAAACTTACACTAACCCTAACCCTAAACTTAACCCTAACCCTTACCCTTACCCCAACCCTAACCCTAAACCTAACCCTAACCCTAACCCTAACCCTTACCCTTACCTTAACCCTAACCCTAAGCCTAACCCTAACCCTAACCCTAACCACTAACCCTAACCCTTACCCTTACCCTAACCTTACCCTAACCCTAACACTTACCCTAACCCTAACCCTAACCCTAACCCTTACCCTTACCCAATCCCCTACCCTAAACATAACCCCAACCCTAAACCTAACCCTAACCCTAACCCTTACCGTAACACTTACCCTAACCCTAACCCTAACAATATCACTAACACTAACCCTTACCCTAAACCTAACCCTACCCCTTACCCTAACCCTAACCCTTACCCTTACCATAACCCTATCCATGAACCTAACCCTGACAATAAACTTAACCCTAAACCTAACACTAACCCTAACACTTACCCTAACCCTAACCCTAACCCTAACCCTTACCCTAATCCTAACCCTAACACTAAACGTAACCCTAACCCTTACCCTTACCCTAACCGTAACCCTAACCCTCACCTTAAACCTAACCATTACCCTAAACATAACCCTAGCCCTAAACCTAACCCTTAACCTTTCCCGAAACCTAACCCTAAATCTAACCCTAACCCTTACGCTTACCCTAACCCTAACCCTAAACCTAACCCTTAACCTTTCCCTAAACCTAACCCTAACTCTAACCCTAACCCTTACCCTTAACCTAACCCTAACCCTATCCCTAAACCTTACCCTTATCCTAACCCTAAACCTAACCTTAACACCAACCCTAAACCTAACCCTAACCCTAACCCTTACTCTAACCCTAACTCTAACCCTAAAACTAACACTTACCCTTACCCTAAACCTAACCCTAACCTTAATCCTAGCTCTTATCCTAACCCTAACCCTACCTCTAACCCTTAATATAAACGTAACACTAACCCTAACCCCTAACACTAACCCTACCCTACCCCTTAAACTAACCCCTAATCCAAATCCTAACTCTAACCCTAACCCTAACCCCTAACCCTATCCCAAACCCTAGCCCTTAACCTTTTCCTAGACCTAACCCAACTCTAACCCTAACACTTTCCCTTAACCTAACCCCAACCCTAAACCTACCCCTAACCCTTACCCTTACCCTTACACTAACCATAACCCTAACCTTAACCCCAATCCTAAACTAACCATAACCCGAACCCTAAACCTTACCCTAACCCTAACCCTAACACTAACACTAACAATTACCCTTACCTAACCCTAACCCTAACTTACATAACCCTTATCCTAACCCTAGCCCTAACCCTAACCTAACCCTTAACCTAACCCTAACACAAACAATAACCCATAACGCTAAACCTTACCCTAACCCCTAATCCTAAATCTAACCTAACCCTAACCCTAACCCCAAACCCTAACCCTAACCGTAACCCTTAAGCTTATCCTAACCCTAATCCTAACACTTACTCTTACCCTAACCCATACCTTAACCCTAACCCTAACCCTAACCCTAACCCTTACACTAACCGTAACCCTAAACCTTACCCTTACTCTAACCCTAACCCTAACCCTTACCCTTACCCTTACCCTTACCCTAACCCTAACCCTAACCCTAAACCTTACCCTTACCCTAACCCTAAGCCTAACCCAAACCCTAACCCTAACCCTAACCTTAACCCATTTCACTAACCCTAACCCTAATCCTAAACATTACCCTTACCGTAACCTTAACCCTGTACCTAACCCTAACCCTAACCCCTAACCCTAACCGTAACTCTAACCCTAACCTTAACCCTTACCTTACCCTAACCCTAACCTTAATGCTAACCCTAACCCTAAACATAACCCTTACCCTAACACTAACCCTCACCCTAATCCTTACCCTAACTCTAACCCTAACCCTAAACCTTACCCTTTACCTAACCCTAACAATAACCCTAACACTTACCCTTACCCTAACCCTAAACCTAACCCTAAACTTAACCCTAACCCTAACCCTAAACTTAACCCTAACCCTAACCCGTACCCTTTCACTAACCCTAAACCTAACCCTAACCCTCACCCTAACCCTAACCATAACCCTAACCCTAAGACTAACATTTACCCTTACCCTCATCCTAAACCTAACCCTAAACCAAACCCTAACCCTAACCCTAAACCTAACCCTAACCCTAACCCTAACCCCTAACACTAATCCTAACCCTTAACCTTATCCTAACCCTAACCCTAACCCTAACACATACCCTTACTCTAACCCATACCCTAACCTTAAGCCTAACCCTAACACTTACCGTAAACCTAACCCTAACAAAAACCCTAACCCTAAACCTAACCCTAACCGTAACCTTAACCCTAACCCTAACCCTAACTGTAACCCTAACCCTTATCCTTACACTAACCCTAAACCTAACAATAACCATTACCCTTACCCTAACATTAAACCTATACTTAACCCTAACCCTAATCCCTAACCCTAACCGTAACCCTAACCCTAACCCTAATCCTTACCCTTACCCTAACCCTAACCTTAATGCTAACCCTAACCCTAACACTAACCCTTACCCAAACCCTAACCCTAACCCTAATCCTTACCCTAGCCTAACCCTAACCCTATCCCTAACCCTAACACTTTCCCTTACCCTAACCCTAAACCTAACCCTAAACCTAACCATAACCCTAACCTTACCCTTACCCTAATCCCTACCCTAACCCTAACACTTACCCTTACCCTTACCCTAAACCTAACCTTAACCCTTACCCTAAACCTAACCCTAACCCTAACCCTTACCCTTACCTTAACCCTAACCCTAACCCAAACCCTTACCATTACCCTAACGCTAACCCTAACCTTAACCCTAACCCTAACCCTAACCCTAACCTTAACCCCTACACTAAACCTAACCCTAACCCTAACCCTATCCCTGACCCTTACCCTAACCCTAACCCTAAACCTAACCCTAAACCTAAGCTTAACCCTAAACCTCACACTTACCCTAACACTAACCCTAACAATAACCCTAACCCTAACCCTTACCCTTACCCTCACCCTAACGTTAACCTTAAAGATAACCCTAACCCTAACCATAACCCTAAACTTAACCCTAAACCTTATCCTTACCCTAACACTAACCTTAATCATAACCCTAATCCTAACCCTAACCCTAAACTTAACCCTTACCCTTACCTTAACCCTAACCCTAACCCTAAACCTAACCTTAACCCTTACCCTTACACTAATCCTAACCCTAACCCTAACCCTAACCTTAACCCTAACACTTACCCTCACCCTAACCCTAAACTTAACCCTAAATCTAACCCTAACCCTAATCCCTACCCTTACCCTAACCCTAACCCTAAACCTAACCCTAACCCTTACCCTTACCCTAACCCTAAACTTAACCCTAACCCTTAACCTTACCCTAACCCTAACGCTAAACCTAAACCTACCCCTAACCCTTACCCTTACCGTAACCCTAACCCTAAACCTAACCCTAACCCTAACCCTAACCCTAACCACTGACCCTAACCCTTACCCTTACCCTAACCCTAACCCTAACACTTACCCTAAAACTAACCCTTACCCTTACCCTAACCCCTAACCTAAATTTAACCCCAACCCTAAACCTAACCCTTACCCTAACCGTTACCCTAACACTTACCCTAACCCTAACCCTAACAATAACCCTAACACTAACCCTTACCCTAACCCTAACCCTACCCCTTACCCTAACCCTAACCCTAACCCTAACCCTTATCCTTACCCTAACCCTATCCCTGACCCTAACCCTTACAATAAACCTAAACCTAACCCTAACCCTAACACTTACCCTAAACCTAAACCTAAACCTAACCCTAAACCTTACCCTAACCCTAACCCTAACACTAAACCTAACCCTAACCCTTACTCTTACCCTAACGCTAACCCTAACCCTAACCCTTACCCTTACCCTAACCCTAACCCTAACCCTAACCCTTACCCTTACCCTAACCCTAACCCTAACCCGAAACCTTACCCGTACCCTAAACCTAAGCCTAACCCAAAACCTAACCCTAACCCTAACCCTAACCTTAACCCTAATCCTAACCCTAACTCTAACCCTAACCCTTACCCTTACACTAACCCTAACCCTAACCCTAACCATTACCCTTACCGTAACCTTAACCCTGCACCTAACCCTAACCCTAACCCCTAACCATAACCGTAACCCTAACCCTAACCCTAACCCTTACCTTACCCTAACCCTAACCTTAATGCTAACCCTAAGCCTAAACCTAACCCTTACCCTAACCCTAACCCTAACCCTAATCCTTACCGTAACCCTAACCCTAACCCTAAACCTTACCCTTTACCTAACCCTAAACATAACCCTACCCTTTACCCTTACCCTAACCCTAAACCCAACCCTAAACTTAACCCTAACACTAACCCTAAACTTAACCCTAAAGCTAATCCTAACCCGAACCCTAACCCGAACCCTAACCCTAACACTAACACTTACCCTTACCTAACCCTAACCCTAAACCTAAACCTAACCGTTATCCTAACCCCGACCCTAACCCTAAAATTAACCCTTAACCTAACACTAACACTAACACTAGCCCCTAACCCTAACCCTTAGCCTAATCCTAACCCTAACCCTAACCCCTAATCCTAAATCTAACCTAACCCTAACCCTAACCCCTAACCCTAACCCTAAACCTAACCCTTAACCTTATCGTAACCCTAACCCTAACCCCTAAACCTAACCATAACCTAACCCTAACCCTTACCTTACCCTAACCCAAACCTTAATGCTAACCCTAACGCTGAACCTAACCCTTACCCTAACCCTAACCCTAAACCTAACCCTAAACTTAACAATAACCCTAACCCTAAACTTAACCCTAACCCTAACCCTAACCCTCACCCTTACCCTAACCCTAACCCTAAACCTAACCCTAACCCTAACCCTTACCCTAACCCTAACCCTAAACATAACCCTAAACCTAACCCTTACCCTAACACCTAACCATAACCCTAACTCAAACCCGTACCCTTTCACTAACCCTAAACCTAACCCTAACCCTTACCCTAACCCTAAACCTAACCCTAACCCTAAGACTAACATTTACCCTTACCCTAAACCTAACCCTAACCCTAAACCAAACCCTAACCTTAACCCTAAACCTAACCCTAACCCTAACCCTAACCCCTACCCCTAACCTTAACCCTTAACCTTATGCTAACCCTAAACCTAACCCTATACATAATCCCTACCCTACCCTAACCCTAACCCTAAACCTAAACCTAACCCTTACCCTTACCCTAACCTTAACCCTAAACCTAACCCTAACCCAACCCTTACCCTAACCCTAACTATAAACCTAACCCTAACCCTAACCCTAACCCTTACCCTTACCATAACCCTAACCCTAACCCTAACCCTAACCTCTAATCCTAAATCTAACCTAACCCTAACCCTAACCCCTAACCCTAACCCTAACCCTTAAATTTATCCTAACCCTAACCCTAACCCCTAACCCTAACCGTAACCCTAACCCTAACCCTTACCTTACCCTAACCCTAACCTTAATGCTAACCCTATCCCTGAACCTACCCCTTACCCTAACCCTAACCCTAACCCTAATCCTTACCCTAACCCTAACCCTAACCCTAAACCTTACCCTTTACCTAACCCTAACCATAACCCTAACCCTTACCCTTACCCTAACCCTAACCCTAAACCTAACCCTAAACTTAACCCTAAACCTAACCCTAAACTTAACCCTAACCATAACCATAACCCTAACCTTAACCCTAATCCTAACCCTAACTCTAACCCTATCCCTTACCCTTACACTAACCCTAACCCTAACCCTAACCATTACCCTTACCGTAACCTTAACCCTGTACCTAACCCTAACCCCAACCCCTAACCCTAACCGTAACCCTAACCCTAACCCTAACCCTTACCTTACCCTAACCCTAACCTTAATGCTAACCCTAAGCCTAAACCTAACCCTTACCCTGACCCTAACCCTAACCCTAATCCTTACCGTAACCCTAACCCTAACCCTAAAACTTACCCTTTACCTAACCCTAACCATAACCCTAACCTTTACCCTTACCCTAACCCTAAACCTAACCCTAAACTTAACCCTAACCCTAACCCTAAACTTAACCCTAAACCTAACCCTAACCGGAACCCTAACCCTTACCCTAACCCTAACCCTAACACTAACACTTACCCTTACCTAACCCTAAACCTAACCCTAAACCTAACCGTTATCCTAACCCCAACCCTAACCCTAAAATTAACCCTTAACATAACACTAACACTAACACTAACCCCTAACCCTAACCCTTACCCTAACCCTAACCCTAATTCTAACCCTAACCCTTACCCTTTCACTAACCCTAACCCTAATCCTAAACATTACCCTTACTGTAACCTTAACCCTGTACCTAACCCTAACCCTAACCCTTAACCCTAACCGTAACCCTAACCCTAACCTTAACCCTTACCTTACATTAACCCTAAACTTAATGCTAACCCTAACCCTAAACATAACCCTTAGCCTAACACTAACCCTAACCCTAATCCTTATCCTAACCCTAACCTTAAACCTTACCCTTTACTTAACCCTAACAATAACCCTAACACTTACCCTTACCCTAACCCTAACCTAACCCTTAACTTAACCCTAACCCTAACCCTAAACTTAACCTTAACCCTAACCCGTACCCTTTCACTAACCCTAAACCTAACCCTAACCCTAACCTTAACCCTGTACCTAACCCTAACCCTAACCCCTAACCCTAACCGTAAACCTTACCCTTACCTTAACCCTAACCCTAACCCTAAACCTAACCTTAACCCTTACCCTTACACTAATCCTAACCCTGAACTTAACCCTAACCCTAACCCTAACCCTAATCCCTACCCTTACCCTAACCCTAACCCTAAACCTTAACCTAACCCTTACACGTACCCTAACCCTAAACCTAACCCTAACCCTTAACCTTACACTAACCCTAACGCTAAACCTAACCCTACCCGTAACCCTTACCCTTACCGTAACCCTAACCCTAAAACTAACCCTAACCCTAACCACTGACTCTAACCCTTACCCTTACCCTAACCCTAACCCTAACACTTACCCTAAACCTAACCCTTACCCTTACCCTAAACCCTAACCTAAACTTAACCCCAACCCTAAACCTAACCCTTACCCTAACCGTTACCCTAACACTTACCCTAACCCTAACCCTAACAATAACCCTAACACTAACCCTTACCCTAACCGTAACCCTACCCCTTACCCTAACCCTAACCCTAACCCTAACCCTTATTCTTACCCTAACCCTATCCCTGACCCTAACCCTTAAAATAAACCTAACCCTAACCCTAACCCTAACACTTACCCTAAACCTAAACCTAAACCTAACCCTAAACATTACCCCAACCTTAACCCTAACACTAAACCTAACCCTAACCCTTACCCTTACCCTAACGCTAACCCTAACCCTAACCCTTACCCTTACCCTAACCCTAACCCTAACCCTAACCCTTACCCTTACCCTAACCCTAACCCTAACCCGAAACTTTACCCTTACCCTAAACCTAAGCCTAACCCAAAACCTAACCCTAACCCTAACCCTAACCTTAACCCTAATCCTAACCCTAACTCTAACCGTAACCCTTACCCTTACACTAACCCTAACCCTAACCCTAACCATTACCCTTACCGTAACCTTAACCCTGTACCTAACCCTAACCCTAACACCTAACCCTAACCCTAACCCTAACCCTAACCCATACCTTACCCTAACCCTAACCTTAATGCTAACCCTAAGCCTAAACCTAACCCTTACCCTAACCCTAAACCTAACACCTAACCCTAACCCTAACCCTAACCCTAACCCTTACCTTACCCTAACCCTAACCTTAATGCTAACCCTAAGCCTAAACCTAACCCTTACCCTAACCCTAACCCTAACCCTAATCCTTACCGTAACCCTAACCCTAACCCTAAACCTTACCCTTTACCTAACCCTAACCATAACCCTAACCTTTACCCTTACCCTAACCCTAAACCTAACCCTAAACTTAACCCTAACCCTAACCCTAAACTTAACCCTAAACCTAACCCTAACCCGAACCCTAACCCTTACCCTAACCATAACCCTAACACTAACACTTACCCTTACCTAACCCTAACCCTAAACCTAAACCTAACCCTTACCCTAACCCTAACCCTAACCCCTAATCCTAAATCTAACCTAACCCTAACCCTAACCCTAACCACTAACCCTAACACTAACCCTAAACCTTAACCTTATCGTAACCCTAACCCTAACCCCTAACCCTAACCGTAACCCTAACCCTAACCCTTACCTTACCCTAACCCTAACCTTAATGCTAACCCTAACCCTGAACCTACCCTTACCCTAACCCTAACCCTAAACCTAACCCTAAACTTAACCATAACCATAACCCTAAAATTAACCCTAACCCTAACCCTAACCCTAACCCTCACCCTTACCCTAACCCTAACCCTAAACCTAACCCTAACCCTAACCCTAACCCTTATCCTAACCCTAACCCTAAACATAAACCTAAACCAAACCCTTACCCTAACACCTAACCATAACCCTAACTCTAACCCGTACCCATTCACTAACCCTAAACCTAACCCTAACCCTTACCCTAACCCTAACCCTAACCCTAAGACTAACATTTACCCTTACCCTAAACCTAACCCTAACCCTAAACCAAACCCTAACCCTAACCCTAAACCTAACCCTAACCCTAACCCTAACCGCTACCCCTAACCCTAACCCTTAACCTTATGCTAACCCTAAACCAAACCCTATCCCTAATCCCTACCCTACCCTAACCCTAACCCTAAACCTAAACCTAACCCTTACCCTTACCCTAACCCTAATCCTAAACCAAACCCTAAACCAACCCTTACCCTAACCCTAACTATAAACCTAACACTAACCCTAACCCTAACCCTTACCTTTAATGTAACCCTAACCCTAAACCTAAACCTAACTCTAACCCTAACCCTTACCCCTAATACTAAATCTAAACGAACCCTAACCCTAACCCTAACCCCTAACCCTAACCCTAACCCTAACCCTTAACCTTATCCTAACCCTAACCATAACCCCTAACCCTAACCATAACCCTAACCCTAACCCTTACCTTAACCTAACCCTAACCTCAATGCTAACCCTAACCCTGAACCTAACCCTTACCCTAACCCTAACCCTAACCCTAATCCTTACCCTAACGCTAACATTAACCCTAAACCTTACCCTTTACCTAACCCTAACCCTAACCCTAAACCTTACTCTTACCCTAACCCTAACCCTAAACCTAACCCTAAACTTAACCCTAACCCTAACCCTAAACTTAACCCTAAACCTAACCCTCACACGTACCCTAATCATAACCCTAAACCTAACCCTAACTCTCCCTAAACTTAAGCCTAACCCTAACCCTCACCCGTACCCTAATCATAACCCTAAACCTAAACCTAACACTAACCCTAACCCTAACCCTTACCCTGACTCTAACCCTAAACATAACCCTAAACCTAACCCTTACCCTAACACCTAACCATAACCCTAACTCTAACCCGTACCCTTTCACTAACCCTAAACCTAACCCTAACCCTTACCCTAACCCTAACCCTAACCCTAAGACTATCACTTACCCTTACCCTAACCCTAACCCTAAAACTAAACCAAACCCTGACCCGAACCCTAAACCTAACTCTAACCCTAACCCTTTTTCCTAACCCTAACCCTTAACCTTATCCTAATCCTAAACCTAACCCTATCCCTAATCCCTACCCTACCCTAACCCTAACCCTAAACCTAAACCTAACCCTTACCCTTACCCTAACCCTAACCCTAAACCTAACCCTAACCCAACCCTTACCCTAACCTTAACGATAAACCTAAACCTAACCCTAACCCTAACCCTTACCCTTACCGTAACCCTAACCCTAAACCTAACCCTAACCCTAACCCTAACCACTAAACCTAACCCTTACCCTTACCCTAACCCTAACCCTAACACTTACCCTAACCCTAACCGTAACCATTACCCTTACCGTAATCTTAACCCTGTACCTAACCCTAACACTAACACCTAACCCTAACCCTAACCCTAACCCTTACCTTACCCTAACCCTAACCTTAATGCTAACCCTAAGCCTAAACCTAACCCTTACCCTAACCCTAACCCTAACCCTAACCCTAATCCTTACCGTAACCCTAACCCTAACCCTAAACCTTACCCTTTACCTAACCCTAACCATAACCCTAACCTTTACCCTTACCCTAACCCTAAACCTAACCCTAAACTTAACCCTAACCCTAACCCTAAACTTAACCCTAAACCTAACCCTAACCCGAACCCTAACCCTTACCCTAACCATAACCCTAACACTAACACTTACCCTTACCTAACCCTAACCCTAAACCTAAACCTAACCCTTACCCTAACCCTAACCCTAACCCCTAATCCTAAATCTAACCTAACCCTAACCCTAACCCTAACCACTAACCCTAACACTAACCCTAAACCTTAACCTTATCGTAACCCTAACCCTAACCCCTAACCCTAACCGTAACCCTAACCCTAACCCTTACCTTACCCTAACCCTAACCTTAATGCTAACCCTAACCCTGAACCTACCCTTACCCTAACCCTAACCCTAAACCTAACCCTAAACTTAACCATAACCATAACCCTAAAATTAACCCTAACCCTAACCCTAACCCTAACCCTCACCCTTACCCTAACCCTAACCCTAAACCTAACCCTAACCCTAACCCTAACCCTTATCCTAACCCTAACCCTAAACATAAACCTAAACCAAACCCTTACCCTAACACCTAACCATAACCCTAACTCTAACCCGTACCCATTCACTAACCCTAAACCTAACCCTAACCCTTACCCTAACCCTAACCCTAACCCTAAGACTAACATTTACCCTTACCCTAAACCTAACCCTAACCCTAAACCAAACCCTAACCCTAACCCTAAACCTAACCCTAACCCTAACCCTAACCGCTACCCCTAACCCTAACCCTTAACCTTATGCTAACCCTAAACCAAACCCTATCCCTAATCCCTACCTACCCTAACCCTAACCCTAAACCTAAACCTAACCCTTACCCTTACCCTAACCCTAATCCTAAACCAAACCCTAAACCAACCCTTACCCTAACCCTAACTATAAACCTAACACTAACCCTAACCCTAACCCTTACCTTTAATGTAACCCTAACCCTAAACCTAAACCTAACTCTAACCCTAACCCTTACCCCTAATACTAAATCTAAACTAACCCTAACCCTAACCCTAACCCCTAACCCTAACCCTAACCCTAACCCTTAACCTTATCCTAACCCTAACCATAACCCCTAACCCTAACCATAACCCTAACCCTAACCCTTACCTTAACCTAACCCTAACCTTAATGCTAACCCTAACCCTGAACCTAACCCTTACCCTAACCCTAACCCTAACCCTAATCCTTACCCTAACCCTAACCCTAACCCTAAACCTTACCCTTTACCTAACCCTAACCCTAACCCTAAACCTTACTCTTACCCTAACCCTAACCATAACCTAACCCTAATTCTAACCCTAACCCTTACCCTAACCCTAACCATAACCCTAACTCTTACCCGTACCCTAACACTAAACCTAACCTTAACCCCAACCCTAAACGTAACTCTAACCCTTACCCTTACCCTAACCTAAACCTAAACCTAACGCTAACCTTAACCCTAACTCTAACCATTACCCTAACCCTCACCCTAATCCTAACCCTAACCCTTACCCTTACCCTAACCCTAACCCTAAAACTAACCCTAACCCTAGCCTTAACCCTAACCATTACCCTTACCCTAACCCTAACCCTAACCCTTAACCTAACCCTTAACCTAAGCCTAAGCCTAACCCTAACCCTAACCCTAAACCTAACCCTTATCCTAACCCTAACCCTAACCCTAACACATATTCTTACCCTACCCCATACCCTAACCCTATCCCTAACCCGTACCCTAACCCTAAACCTAACCCTAACCCTAACCCTAACCTTAATCCGAACCCTAAACCTAACCCTAACCCTAATCCTAAACCTTAACTTAAGCCTAACTCTAACCCTAACACTAAGACTTACCCTTACCCTAACCCTAAACATAACCCTAACCCTAACCCTTATCCTAACCCTAACCCTAACCCTAACCCTAAACCTGCCCCTTTTCCTAACCCTAACTGTAACCCTAACACATATTCTTACCCTAACCCTAACCCTAACCCTAACCCTAACCCTTAACCTTACCCTAAACCTAATCCTAACCCTACACCTTACCCTTACACTAACCCTAACCTTAATCCTAAACCTAAGCCTAACCTTAATCTTAACCCTAACCCTTACCCTAACCCTAACCCTATACCTAACCCTAACCCGAAACCTTACCCTAACCCTAACCCTAACCCTAACACTTACCATAACCCTCAACCTAACCATAACCCTTACCCTTACTCTATCCCTAACTCTAAACTTAACCCCAACCCTAAACCTAACCGTAACCCTAAACCTTGCCCTAACATTTACTCTAACCCTAACCCTAACCCTAAATCTTACCGTTACCTAACCCTAAACCTAACTCTAAACCTTACCCTAACCCTACCCTAATCCTAACCTTAACCCTAACCCTAACACTTACCCTAACCCTAAGCCTAACCCTAACCCTTACCCTAACCCTAACACTAACCATAACCCTTACCCTAACCCTAACCGTAACCCCAAACCCTAACCCTAAACCAAACCCTAACCCTAACCATAACCATTACCCTTAACCTAACACTAAACCTAACTCTAATCCTAACCCTAATCCTAAACCTTAACCTTACCCTAACCCTAACTCTAAACTTTACCAGTAACCTAACCCTAAACGTAACTCTAACCCTAACCCTAACCCTAACATTTAACCTAACCCTAACCCTAACCCTAACCTTAACCCTAACCCTAACCCTTGCCCTTACCTTAACCCTAACCCTAAACCGAACACTAACACTAAACCTAACCCTAACCCTAATATTTATGCTTACCCTAATCCCTATCCTAACCCTAACCCTAACCCTTACCCTAAACCTAACCATAACCCTAACCCTTACACTTACCCTAATCCTAAACCTAACCCTATCCCTAACCCTAACCCTACCACTTACCCTTACCCTAACCCTAACCCTAACCCTAAACCTAAACCTAACCCTAACCCTAACCCTTACCTTAAACCTAACCCAAAATCTTACCCTAATCCTAACCCTAAACCTAACACTTACCCTTACCCATACCCTAACGCTAACCCTAACCCTAACCCTACCACTAACCCTAACACATAGCCTTACTCTAACCCTAACCCTAACCCTAACCGTAACCCTAAACCTAAACCTAACCCTAATTCTAACCCTAACCCTTACCCTAACCCTAACCATAACCCTAACTCTTACCCGTACCCTAACACTAAACCTAACCTTAACCCCAACCCTAAACGTAACTCTAACCCTTACCCTTACCCTAACCTAAACCAAAACCTAACCCTAACCTTAACCCTAACTCTAACCATTACCCTAACCCTCACCCTAATCCTAACCCTAACCCTTACCCTTACCCTAACCCTAACCCTAAAACTAACCCTAACCCTAGCCTTAACCCTAACCATTACCCTTACCCTAACCCTAACCCTAACCCTTAACCTAAGCCTAAGCCTAACCCTAACCCTAACCCTAAACCTAACCCTTATCCTAACCCTAACCCTAACCCTAACACATATTCTTACCCTACCCCATACCCTAACCCTATCCCTAACCCGTACCCTAACCCTAAACCTAACCCTAACCCTAACCCTAACCTTAATCCGAACCCTAAACCTAACCCTAACCCTAATCCTAAACCTTAACTTAAGCCTAACTCTAACCCTAACACTAAGACTTACCCTTACCCTAACCCTAAACATAACCCTAACCCTAACCCTTATCCTAACCCTAACCCTAACCCTAACCCTAAACCTGCCCCTTTTCCTAAACCTAACTGTAACCCTAACACATACTCTTACCCTAACCCATACCCTAACCCTAACCCTAACCCTAACCTTAACCCTAACCCTAACGTAACCCTAACCCTTACCATTACACTAACCCTAACCCTAAACCTAACCCTAACCATTACCCTTACCCTAACCCTAACCCGAAACCTAACCCTAACCCTAAACCCTAAACCAAACCGTAACCCTAAACTTACCCTAACCCTAATCCTAACCCTAACACTTATACCCTTACCCTAACCCATACCCAAACCCTAACCCTAACCCAAACCCTAACCCTAACCCTAAACCTAACCCTAACCCTAACCCCTAACCCTAAACCTAACCCTTAACCTTATCCTAACCCTAAACCTAACCCTATCCCTAATCCCTACCCTACACTAACCCTAACCCTAAACCTAAACCTAACCCTTACCCTTACCCTAACCCTAACCCTAAACCTAACCCTAACCCAACCCTTACCCTAACCCTAACGATAAACCTAACCGTAACCCTAACCCTAACCCTTACCCTTACCGTAACCCTAACCCTAAACCTAACTCTAACCCTAACCCTAACCCTAACAACTAAACCTAACCCTTACCCTTACCTTAACCCTAACCCTAACACTTACCCTAACCCTAACCCTAACACTTACCCTTACCCTAACCCCTACCCTAAACTTAACCCCAACCCTAAACCTAACACTAACCCTAACACTTATCCTTACCCTAACCCCTACCCTAAACTTAATCCCAACCCTAAACCTAACCCTAACACTAAACCTTACCCTAACACTAACCCTACCCCTTACCCTAACCCTAACCCTAAACGTTACCCTTACCCTAACCCTATCCCTGACCCTAACCCTTACAATAAAAATAACCCTAATCCTAACCCTAACCTAACACTTATCCTAAACCTAACCCTAACCCTAACCCTTACCCTAACCCTAACCCTAACACTAACCCTAACCCTAACCCTTACCCTTACCCCAAACCTAACTCTAGCCCTCAACTTAACCCTAACCATTACCCTAAACCTAACCCTAACCCTAACCGTAACCCTTACACTAACCCTAACCCTTACCCTTTCCCTAACCCTAACCCTAACTCTAACCCTACCCTTACCCTTAACCTAACCGTAACCCTAAACCTAACCCTAATCCTACCCCTAACGCTTACCCTAACCCTAACACTTACCCTAACCCTAACCGTAACCCAAATCCTTACCCTAACCCTAACCCTAATCCTAACCCTTACCCTATCCCTAACCCTAACCCTAGCTCTAACCCTAACCCTAACCCTTCCCCTTAACCTAACCCTAACTCTAACCCTAACCCTAACCGTTACCATTAACCTAACCCTAACCTTACTCCCAAACCTAAACCTAACCCTAACCCTAACAGTAACCCTTACCCTAAGCCTAACCCTAACCCTAACACTAACACTTACCCTTACCCTTACCCTAACCCTAAACCTAACCCTAACCCTAACTCTGACCCTTACCCTAAAACTATACCTAACCCTAAACCTAAACTTAAATCTAACATTAACTTACACTAACACTAACTTTAACCCCAGCACTAAACCTAACCCTAACCCTAACCCTAACCCTTACCCTTACCCTTACCCTAACCCTAACCCTAAACCTAACCCTAACCCTAACCCTTATCCTTACCCTAACCCTAAACCTAACCCTAAACCTACCCCTAAGACTAACCTTAACCCTAACCCTTACACTTACAATAACCCTAACCCTAACCCTTACGCTTACCCTAACCCTAACCCTAAACCTAACCCTAACCCTTACCCTTACCCTCACCCTAACCCTAACCTTAAACCTAACCCTAACCCTAACCTTTACCCTAACCGTTATTCTTACCCTAACCCTAACCGTCACCCTAACCCTAACCCTAACCTTAACCCTAACCCTTACCCTTACCCTAACCCTAACCTTAAACCTAACCCTAACCCTAACCCTAAACCTAACCCTTACACTTACCCTAACCCTAACCATAAACCTAACCCTAACCCTAACACTAAACCTAACCCTTAACCTAACCCTAACCGTTACCCTTACGCTAACCCTTACCCTAAAACTTACCCTAAAAATAACCCTAACAAGAACCCTAACACTAACCCTTACCCTAACCCTAACCCTAACCCTAACCTTACCCTAACCCTAACCCTAACCCTAACACATACCCTTACCCTAACCCATACCCTAACCCTGACCCTAACCCTTACCCTAACCCTAACCCTAACCCACACCCTAACCCTAACTCTTACCCTAACCCTAACCCTAAACCTAACTCTTAGCCTAACCCTAACTCTAACAATAAACCTAACCCTAACCCTTACCCTTACCCTTACCCTAACCCTAACCCTAACCCTAACCTTAACCCTAACCCTTACCCTCAACCTAAACCTAACCCTAACCCTAACCCTAACCCTAAACCTAAACCTAACCCTTACCCTAACCCTAACCCTAACCCTAACATAATCCTTACCCTTACCCTAACCCTAACCCTAACCTTAACCCTAATCCTAACCCTAACCCTAACTCTTATCCTAACCCTAAACCTAACCCTAAACCTAAACCTAACCCTATCCCTAACCCTAAACCTTAACCTTATCCTAATTCTGACCCTAAACCTAACTCTAACCATAACCCCTAACCCTAACACTGACGCTAACACTTACCCTAACCTAACCCTTAGCCTAATCCTTACCCTAACGCTAACCCTAACCCTAACGCTTACCCTTAACCTAACCCTAACCCTAAACTTAACCCTAACCTTAACCATAACCCTAACCCTAACCCTAACGCTTACCCTAACCCTAACCCTTACCCTAACCCCAAACCTAACCCTAACCCTCACCTTAACCCTAACCATTACCCTAAACCTAACCCTAACCCTAACCGTAACCCTTACACTAACCCTAACCCTTACCCTTTCCCTAACCCTAACCCTAACTCTAACCCTACCCTAACCCTAACCCTAACCCTAACCCTTACCCTATCCCTAACCCTAACCCTAACTCTAACCCTAACCCTTCCCCTTAACCTAACCCTAATTCTAACCCTAACCCTAACCGTTACCATTACCCTAACCCTAAACTTACTCCCAAGCCTAAACCTAACCCTAACCCTAACACTAACACTTACCCTTACCCTAACCCTAACCCTAACCCTAACCCTAACTCTGACCCTTAACCTAAACCTAAACCTAACCCTAAACCTAAACTTAAACCTAACATTAACACTTACACTAACACTAACTTTAACCCCAGCACTAAACCTAACCCTAACCCTAAACCTAACCCTTACCCTTACCCTTACCCTAAACCTAACCCTAAACCTAACCCTAACCCTAACCCTAACCCTTATCCTTACCCTAACCCTAAACCTAACCCTAAACCAAACCCTAACCCTAACCCTTACACTTACCCTAACCCTAACCCTAACCCTTACGCTTACCCTAACCCTAACCCTAAACCTAACCCTAACCCTTACCCTTACCCTCACCCTAACCCTAACCCTAACCGTAACCCTAACCCTAACCCTAAACTTAACCCTAACAATTACCCTTACCCTAACCCTAACCTTAACCCTAAACCTAACCCTAACCCTAACCCTAATCCTTACCCTTACCCTAACCCTAACCCTAACCCTAAATCTAACCCTTACCCTTACCCTAACCCTAACACTCAACCTAACCCTAACCCTTACCCTTACCCTAACCCTAAACCTAACCCTAACCCTTACACTTACCCTAACCCTAACCATAAACCTAACCCTAACCCTAACACTAAACCTAACCCTAAACCTAACCCTAACCCTTACCCTTACCCTAACCCTTACCCTAAAACTTACCCTAACCTTAACCCTAACAAGAACCCTAATACTAACCCTTACCCTAACCCTAACCCTAACCTTACCCTAACCCTAACCCTAACCCTAACACATACCCTTACCCTAACCCATACCCTAACCCTACCCTAACCCTTACCCTAACCCTAACCCAAACCCTAACTCTAAAACTTACCCTAACCCTAACCCTAACCCTAACTCTTACCCTAACTCTAAATCTAACAATAAACCTAACCCTAACCCTTACCCTTACCCTTACCCTAACCCTAACCCTAACACATACTCTTATCCTAACCCATACCCTAACCAGAACCCTAACCCTAACCTTAACCCTAACCCTAACGTAACCCTAACCCTTACCATTACACTAACCCTAACACTAAACCTAACCCTAACCATTACCCTTACCCTAACCCTAACCCTAAACCTAACCCTAACCCTAAACCCTAAACCTAACCGTAACCCTAAACCTAACCCTAACCCTAACCCTAACCCTAAACCTTACCCTTATCCTAACCCTAATCCTAACCCTAACACATACTCTTATCCTAACCCATACACTAACCCTAACCCCAACCTTAACCCTAACCATAACCCTACCCCTAACCCTTACACTAACCCTAACCCTAACCCTTACCCTAACCTTTACCCTTACCCTAACCCTAAACCTAACCCTAACCCTAACCCTAACCCTTAACCTTACCCTAAACCTAATCCTAACCCTACACCTTACCCTTACACTAACCCTAACCTTAATCCTAAACCTAAGCCTAACCCTAATCTTAATCCTAACCCTTACCCTAACCCTAACCCTATACCTAACCCTAACCCGAAACCTTACCCTAACCCTAACCCTAACCCTAACACTTACCATAACCCTCAACCTAACCATAACGCTTACCCTTACCCTATCCCTAACCCTAAACTTAACCCCAACCCTAAACCTAACCGTAACCCTAAACCTTGCCCTAACATTTACCCTAACCCTAACCCTAACCCTAAATCTTACCGTTACATAACCCTAAACCTAACTCTAAACCTTACCCTAACCCTACCCTAATCCTAACCTTAACCCTAACCCTAACACTTACCCTAACCCTAAGCCTAACCCTAACCCTTAAACTAACCCTAACACTAACCCTAACCCTTACCCTAACCCTAACCGTAACCCCAAACCCTAACCCTAAACCAAACCCTAACCCTAACCGTAACTCTTACCCTTAACCTAACCCTAAACCTAACTCTAACCCTAACCCTAATCCTAAACCTTAACCTTACCCTAACCCTAACCCTAAACTTTACCAGTAACCTAACCCTAAACGTAACTCTAACCCTAACACTAACCCTAACATTTAACCTAACCCTAACCCTAACCCTAACCTTAACCCTAACCCTAACCCTTGCCCTTACCTTAACCCTAACCCTAATCCAAACACTAACACTAAACCTAACCCTAAACCTAATATTTATGCTTACCCTAATGCCTATCCTAACCCTAACCCTAACCCTTACCCTAAACCTAACCATAAACCTAACCCTTACACTTACCCTAATCCTAAACCTAACCCTATCCCTAACCCTAACCCTACCACTTACCCTTACCCTAACCCTAACCCTAACCCTAACCCTTACCCTAAACCTAACCATAACCCTAACCCTTACACTTACCCTAATCCTAAACCTAACCCTAACCCTAACCCTAAACCATACCCTTACCCTAACCCTAACCATAACTCTAACCCTAACCCTAACCCTAACCCTAACCTTAACCCTAACTCTAACCATTACCCTAACCCTAACCCTAATCCTAACCCTAACCCTTACCCTTACCCTAACCCTAACACTAACCCTAACCCTAGCCTTAACCCTAACCATTACCCTTACCCTAACCCTAACCCTAACCCTTAACCTAACCCTAACCCTTCCCCTAACCCTAACCCTAACCCTAACCCTAAACCTAAACCTAAACCTAAACCTAACCCTTACCCTAACCCTAATCCTAACCCTAACATAATCCTTACCCTTACCCTAACCCCTACCCTAAACTTAACCCTAATCCTAACCCTAACCCCTAACCCTTATCCTTAACCTAAACCTAACCCTAAACCTAACCCTAACCCTTACCCTAACCCTAACCCTAACCGTAACATAATCCTTACCCTTACCCTAACCCTAACCCTAAACTTAACCCTAATCCTTACCCTAACCCTAACCCTAACTCTAGCCCTTACCCTTAACCTAACCCTAAACCTAACCCTAACCCTAACCCTAATCCTAAACCTAACCCTAATCCTTACCCTACCCCTAACCCTAACTCTAACCTTAATCCCAAACCTAAACCTAACCCTAAACCTAACCCTTAACCTAACCCTAACCCTAACCCTTACCCTAACCCTAACCCTAACCGAAACCCTAACATTAACACTTACCCTTACCTAACCCTAACCCTTATCCTAACGCTAACCCTAACCTAAATCTAACCCTAACCCTTACCCCTAACCCTAACCCTAACCTTAATCCCAACCGTAAACCTAAACCTAACCCTAAACCTTACCCTTATCCTAACCCTAACACTAACCCTAAACACATACTCTTACCCTAACCCATACCCTAACCCTAACCCCTAACCCTACCCTTAACCCTAACCCTAACCATAACCCTAACCCTAAACCTTACCTTTATCCTCACCCTAATCCTAACCCTAACACATACTCTTATACTATCCCCATACCCCTAACCCTAACCCTATCCCTAACCCTAACCCTAACCCTTACCCTAACCCTTACCCTTACCCTAACCCTTACCCTTACCCTAACCCTGAACATAACCATAACCCTGATCTAAACCCTTAACCTTACCCTAACCCTAATCCTAACCCTACACCTTACCCTTACCCTAACCCTAACCTTAATCCTAAACCTAACCCTATCCCTAACCCTAACCGTAACGCTTACCCTAACCCCTACCCTAACCCTAACACTTACCATAACCCTAAACCTAACCCTAACCCTTACCCTTACCCTAACCCTAACGCTAACCCTAAACTTAACCCCAACCCTAAACCTAACCGTAACCCTAACCCTTACCCTAACACTTACCCTAAACCTAACCCTAACCCTAACACTTACCCTTACCCTAACCCTAACCCTAATCCTAAACCTTACACTAACCCTACAAAGTATCCTAAAACTAACCCTAACCCTAACACTTACCCTAACCCTAAGCCTAACCCTAACCCTTACCCTAACCCTAACACTAACCCTAACCCTTACCCTAACCCGAAACCTAACCCCTAACCCTAACCCTAAACCTAACCCTAATCCTAACCCTAACCCTAACCGTTACCCTTAACCTAACCCTAAACCTAACTCTAACCCTAACCCTAATCCTAACCCTTAACCTAACCCTAACCCTAACCCTTACCCTTAACCTAACCCTAAACCTAACTCTAACCCTAACCCTAACCCTTAACCTAACCCTAACCCTAACCCTTACCCTTAACCTAACCCTAAACCTAACTCTAACCCTAACCCTAACCTTAACCCTAACCCTAACCCTTGCCCTTACCTTAACCCTAACACTAAACCTAACAGTAACCCTAACCATAACCCTAACCCTAACCCTAGTCCTAACATTTATGACCTTAACTCTAACTCTAAACCTAACACTAACCCAAACCCTAACCCTAACCCTAACATTTGCGCTTACTCTAAACCCTACCCTAACCCTAAACCTAACCATTACCCTAACCCTAACCCTAACACTAACCCTTACACTTACCCTAATCCTAAACATAACCCTATCCCTATCCCTAACCCTACCCCTTACCCTTACCCTAACCCTTACCTTAAACCTAACCCAAACACTTACCCTAAACCTAACCCTAACCCTAACCATTACCCTTACCCTTACCCTAACGCTAACCCTAACTCTAACAATACCACTAACCCTAACATATACCCTTACTCTAACCCTAACCCTAACCCTAACCGTAACCCTAAAAATAAACCTAACCCTAATTCTAACCCTAACCCTTACCCTAACCCTAAACATAACCCTAACTCTTACCCGTACCCTAAACCTAAACCTAACTTTAAACCGAACCCTAAACGTAACTCTAACCCTTACCCTTACCCTAACCTAACCCTAAACCTAACCCTAACCCTAACCCTAAATCTAACCATTACCCTAACCCTAACACTAATCCTAACCCTAACCCTTACCCTTACCCTAACCCTAACCCTAACCCTAAAACTAACCCTAACCCTAAACTTAACCCCTAACCCTTACCCTTACCCTAACCCTAACCCTAAAACTAACCCTAAACCTAACCCTAATCCTTACAATTACCCTCACCCTGACCTTAACCCTAACCCGAACCCTAACCGTAAACCTAACCTTAACTCTAACCCTTATCCTTACCCTAATCCTAACAATAAACCTAACCCTAAACCTAAACCTAACCCTTATGCTTACCCTAACCCTAAACCTAAACCTAACCCTTACCCTTACTCTAACCCTACCCCTAACCCGAACCCTAACCCTAAACCTAACCTTAACTCTAACCCTTATCCTAACCCTAACCCCTAACCCTTACCCCTAACCCTAACCCTAAACCTAACCCAAACCCTAACCCTATCCCTAACCCTAACTCTTATCCTTACCCTATCCCCTAACCCTAAACCTAACACTAACCCTAACCCCTAACCCTAACCGTAACCCAAACCCTAACCCTAACCCTTACCCTTAACCTAACCCTAACCCTAACCTTAATGCTAACCCTAAACCTAACCCTAACTCTTACCCAAACCCTAAACCCAACCCTAATCCTTACCCTAACCCTAATCCTAACCCTTACCGTTTCCCTAACTCTAAACCTAACCCTAACCCTTACCCTTACCCTAACCCTTACCCTAAACCTAACCCTAACCCTAACCCTATCGCTAACCTAAACCTTACCCTTATTCTAAACCCTGACGCTAAAACTAACCCTAACCGTAAAACCCTAACCCTAACCCTTACCCTTAGTCTAACCCTAACCCTAACGTTAATGCTAACCCTAAACCTAACCCTAACCCTAACCCTAACCGTAACCCTAATCCTTACCCTAACCCTAACCCTAACCGTAACCTTAACCCTTACCCTTTCCCTAAACTTAACCCTAACTCTAACCCTAACGCTTACCCTTAACCTAACCCTAACCCTAAACCTAACCCCTAACCCTAACCCTAACCTTAACCCTAACCTTAACACTAACCCTAACCATTTCCCTAACCCTAACCCTAATCCTTACCCTAACCCTAACCCCAACCCTAACGCTTACCCTTTCCCCTAGCCATAACCCTAACTCTAACCCTAAACCTTACCCTTAACCGAACCTTAACCCCTAACTCTAACCCTAACCCTAACCCTTAACCTTACCCTTACCCTTACCCTAACCCTAACCTTAATCCCAACCCTAACCCTAACCCTAAACCTAAACCTAACCCTAACCCTAACCCTTACCCTAACCCTATCCCTAACCCTTACCCTTAACCTAACCCTACACCTAACTCTAACCCTAACCCTAACCCTAACTCTTAACCTAACCCTAACCCTAACCCTAACCTTAACCCTAACTCTAACCCTTGCCCTTACCTTAACCCTAACCGTAAACCTAACACTAACCCTAACCCTAACCCTAACCCTAACCCTAACATTTACGCTTACCCTAATCCCTACCCTAACCCTAAACCTAAACCTTACCGTAACACTAACCTTAACCCTAAAACTTACACTTACCCTAATCCTAAACCTAACCCTATACCTAACCCTAACCCTCACCCCTTACCCTTACCCTAACCCTAACCCTAAACCTAACCCTAACCCTAACCTTACCCTTACCTAAAACCTAACCCAAACCCTTACCCTAAACCTAACCCTAAGCCTAACACTTACCCTTACCCTTACCCTAACGCTAACCCTAACCCTGACCCTACCACTAACCATAACAAATACACTTACTCTAACCCTAACCCTAACCCTAACCCTAACCCTTACGCTAAGCCTAAACCTAACCCTAACAAAAACACTTACCCTTACCCTAACCCTAACTCTATCCCTAACCCTAACCCTTATCGTAACCCTAACCCTAACCCTAACCCTAACACTAAACCGTACCCTTGTCCTAACCATAAACCTAACCCTAACACTTAATCTTAACCTAACCCATACCCTAACCCCAACCCTAACCCTAACCCTTACCCTTACCCTAACCCTAAACCTAACCCTAACCCAAACCCTAACCCTAACCCTTACCCGTAACCTAACCCTAACCGTAACCCTAAACCTTACCCTTACCCTAAAACGAACCCTAACCCAAACCCTAACCCTAACCCTACCCTAAGCTTAACCCTAACCCTAACCATAACCCTAACCCTTATCCTTACACTAACCCTAACCCTAACCCTAACCATTACCCTTACCCTAACCCTAACCCTAAAGCTAACCCTAACCCTAAAACCTAAGCCTAACCGTAACACTAACAATAACCCTAACCCTTACCCTTACCATAACGCTAACCTTAATGCTAACCCTAACCCTAACTCTTACCCTAACCCTAACCCTAACCCTTATTCTTACCCTAACCATAACACTAATCCTAACCCTTACCCTTTCCCTAACCCTAAACCTAACCCTAACCATAACCCTTACACTTACCCTAACCCTAACACTAAACCTAACACTAACCCTAACCCTAACCCTAACCTTAACCCTAACCCTAACCGTAACCCTAACCATACCCTTACCCTAACCCTAAATCTAACCCTAACCCTAACCCTAACCCTTACCCTTACCCTAATCCTAACCCTAAACCTTACCCTAACCCTAACCCTAACACTAACCCTTACCCTTACACTAACTCTAACCCTAATCCTAACACTTACCCTAAACCTAACCTAACTCTAAACCTAACCCTAAGACCTAACCCTAACCCTTACCCTAAGCCTAACCCTAACCCTAACCCTAACACTTACACTAACCCTAACCTTAACGCTAACCCTTACCCTTACACTAACCCTAACCCTAAACGTAAGCCCAACCCTAATCCTAACTCTAACCCTAACGCTAACCCTTACACTAACCCTAACCCTAATCCTAACCCTAACCATAATCCTAACACTTACCCTTACCATAACCCTAACCCATATCCTAACCCTAACCCTAACCATAACCATGAACCTTAACCTAATCCTAAGACTAACCCCTAACCCTAACCATTACCCTAACCATAACCCTAACACTTACCCTTACCCTAACCCTAACCCTACCTCTAACACTAACCCTAACCATAACCCTAACCCTTACCCTAACCCTAAGCCTAACCCTTACTCTAACCCTAACCCTAACCTGAAATTTAACCCTAACCCTAACCCTAACCCTTACCCTTACCCTAACCCTAACCCTATCCCTAACCCTAACCCTTACCCTAACCATAACCCTAACACTTACACTAACCCTAACCCTAACCTCAACCTTAAACCTCAGCCTAAGCCTAACCCTAACCCTTACCCTTAATTAACCCTAAACATTAACCTAACCCTATCCCTAACCCTAATCCTAACCCTTACCCTTACCCTAACCCTAAACCTAACCTAAACTTAACCCTAACCCTAAACTTAACCCTAAGCCTTACCCTAAACCTAATCCTAACCCTAACCCTTACCCTTACCCTAACCATAACTCTAAACCTTACCCTAACCCTAACCCTAAACCTAATCCTAATCCTAACCATAATCCTTACACTTACCCTTACCCTAACCCTAACCCTTATCCTAACCCTAACCCTAAACTAACCCTTACCCTTACCCTAACCCTAACCCTAAACTTAACCCTAACCGTACCCTAAACCTAACCCTTATCCTTACACTAACCCTAACACTAAACCTAACCCTAACCCTAACCATATCACTAACCCTAAACCTTACCCTTATTTGAACCCTAACGCTTACACTTAACCTAACCCTAACCCTAAACCTAACCCTAACCCTAACCCTATCCCTAACCCTAACCTTAACCCTAAACCTAACCCTAACCCTTACCCTAACCATTACCCTAACCCTAACCCTAACCCTAATCCTTACCCTAACCCTAACCCTTACCCTTTCCCTAACCCTAACCCTAATTCTAACCCTAACCCTTACCCTTAACCGAACCCTAACTCTAACTCTAACCCTAACCCTAACCCTTACCCTTACCCTAACCCTAACCCTTACACTTACCCTAACCCTAAACCTAACCCAAACACTAACCCTAACCCTAACCCTGACCCTAACCCTACCCTAACCCTTACCCTAACCCTTACCCTTACCCTAACTCTAACCCTAAACATAACCCTAACAATAAACCTAAACCTAAAAATAACCCTAACCCTAAGCCTTACCCTTACCCTAACCCTAAACCTAATCCTAACCCTGACACCTAACCCTAATCCTAACCCTTACCCTTACCCTTACCATAACCCTAACCCTAACCCTAACCCTAACCTTAACACTTACCCTAACCCTAACCTTAACCGTAACCCTTACCCTTACCCTAACCCTAACACTGAACTTAACCCCAAACCTAATCCTAAGCCTAACCCAAACCCTTACCGTAACAATTACCCTAACCCTAAACCACCCTACCCCTAACACTTTCCCTCACCCTAACCCTAACCCTAACCCTAACCCTTACCCTAACCCTAACCCTAACCCTAACCCTAACCATAACCATAACCATAACACTTACCCTAACTCTGACCCTAACACTAACCCTTACCCTAACCCTAACACTAACCTTAACCCTTACCCTAACCTAACCCTAACCCTAAACCTAACCCCTAACTTTAAACTTAACCTAACCCTAACCCTAAACCTAACCCTAACCCTTAACCTTAACCTAACCCTAAACATAACTCTAACCCTAACCTTAACCCTAACCCATAACCTAACCTAACCCTAACCCTAACCCTAACCCTTACCCTTAACCTAAACCTAAACCTAACTATAACCCTAACCCTAACCCTAAACCTTACCCTAACCGTAACCCTAAACCTTACCCTTACCCTAAACCTAACCCTAACCCTAATCCTAACACTTACCTTAACCCTAACCCTAACCCTTACCCTTATCCTAACACTAACCCTAACCTTAACCATAACGCTAACCCTAACCCTAATCCTTACCCTAACCCTAACACTAAACCTAACCCAAACCCTAACCCTATCCCTAACCCTAACTCTTATCCTTACCCTATCCCTAACCCTAAACCTAACACTAACCCTAACCCCTAACCCTAACCGTAACCCTAACCCTAACCCTAACCCTTACCCTTAACCTAACCCTAACCCTAACCTTAATGCTAAACCTAAACCTAACCCTAACCTTACCCTAACCCTAAACCCAACCCTAAAACTTACCCTAACCCTAATCCTAACCCTTACCGTTTCCCTAAACCTAACCGTAACCCTAACCCTAACCCTTACCCTTACCCTAACCCTTACCCTAAACCTAACCCTAACCCCTAACCCTATCGCTAACCCTAAACCTTACCCTTATTCTAACCCTGACGCTAAAACTAACCCTAACCGTAAACCCTAACCCTAACCCTTACCCTTAGCCTAACCCTAACCGTAACCTTAATGCTAACCCTAAACCTAACCCTAACCCTAACCCTAACCGTAACCCTAATCCTTACACTAACCCTAACCGTAACCCTAACCTTAACCCTTACCCTTTCCCTAAACTTAACCCTAAATCTAACCCTAACGCTTACCCTTAACCTAACCCTAACCCTAAACTTAACCCTAACCCTAACCCTAACCCTAAACTTTACCCTAACCCTAACCCTAACCCTAAACCATTACCCTAACCCTAACCCTAATCCTTACCCTAACCCTAACCCCAACCCTAACGCATACCCTTTCCCTAGCCCTAACCCTAACTCTAACCCTAAACCTTACCCTTAACTGAACCCTAACCCTAACACTAACCCTTAACCTTACCCTTAACCGAAACTTAACCCTAACTCTAACCCTAACCCTAACCCTTACCCTTACCCTTACCCTAACCATAAACTTAATCCCAACCCTAACCCTAACCCTAACCCTAATCCTAACCCTAACCATAACCCTAACAATAACCCTTACCCTTAGCCTAATCCTAAACCTAAACCTTACCCTAACCCTAACCCTAACACTAACCCTTACCCTTACACTAACCCTAACCCTATCCCTAACCCTTACCCTTAACCTAACACTAAACCTAACTCTAACCCTAACCCTAACCCTTACCCTAACCCTAACCCTATCCCTAAAAACCTAACTCTACCCCTAACCCTAACCCTAATTCTTAACCTAACCCTAACCCTAACCCTAACCTTAACCCTAACTCTAAACCTTGCCCTTACCTTAACCCTAACCGTAAACCTAACACTAACCCTAACCCTAACCCTAACCCTAACCCTGACATTTACGCTTACCCTAATCCCTACCCTAACCCTAAACCTATCCCTTACCGTAAACCTAACCTTAACCCTAAACCTTACACTTACCCTAATCCTAAACCTAACCCTATCCCTAACCCTAACCCTACCCCTTACCCTTACCCAAACCCTACCCCTAAACCTAACCCTAACCCTAACCTAACCCTTACCTAAAAGCTAACCCAAACCCTTACCCTAAACCTCACCCTAAGCCTAACACTTACCCTTACCCTTACCCTAATGCTAACCCTAACCCTGACCCTACCACTAAACATAACACATACACTTACTCCTACCCTAACCCTAACCCTAACCCTAAACCTTACCCTAAGCCTAACCCTAACCCTAACAAAAACACTTACCCTTACCCTAACCCTAACTCTATCCTAACCCTAACCCTTATCCTAACCCTAACCCTAAGCCTAACCCTAAACCGTACCCTTGTCCTAACCCTAAACCTAACCATAACACTTACTCTTAACCTAACCCATACCCTAACCCCAACGCTAACCCTAACCCTTACCCTTACCCTAACCCTAACCCTAACCCTAACCCTAACCCTAACCCTAACCCTTACCCTAACCCTAACCCTAACCCTAACCCTAACCCTAACCCTAACCCTTACCCGTAACCTAACCCTAACCGTAACCCTAAACCTTACCCTTACCCTAAACCTAACCCTAACCCAAACCCTAACCCTAACCCTACCCTAACCTTAACCCTAACCCTAACCATAACCATAACCCTAACCCTTATCCTTACACTAACCCTAACCCTAACCCTAACCATTACCCTTACCCTAACCCTAACCCTAAAGCTAACCCTAACCCTAAAACCTAAGCCTAACCGTAACACTAACAATAACCCTAACCCTTACCCTTACCATAACGCTAACCTTAATGCTAACCCTAACCCTAACCCTAACTCTTATCCTAACCCTAACCCTAACCCTTATTCTTACCCTAACCATAACACTAATCCTAACC